>NC_091985.1:30483289-30574145 GCF_044704955.1 Pristiophorus japonicus
TGTCACTTTCGTCCTTTCTGGAGCCCCGTCCACTCCGGGGATTTTTGTCTTACGGACAGTGACTGGGGCGAGTCTCATCAATTCTTTCGTTTCATTGGGTCCTAATCCTAACCCTGTTAGTGGGGGATACAAATTTAGACTAAATTCCTCTGTCCATTCTTTTTTGTCATCTATATCTATTTTTATACTTACACCCTCTTGCCTTTCGTCACTTTCTCTGTCCGTCTCACCTTCAGGTATCTTTCTATTCGTCTGTACGGCTGCTAAAATTATCTTTTTCCTGTCCTCGCTTACCTTAGTGAGCTGGCTAACTTTATCTTCCAGCTCCTTGCATTTTCCCTGACATTTTACCAAATCCTCTGCTTGTTGCTTAATGCGGCTCTGTTCCTCTCGACACCTGTGTAATGACTCAAGAGTCTGGTTACTGTAAACCCACTCGGGTGCAACCTGATCCATCTTTATTCCAGCCCAAGAGAGCCAGCGTGACAAAGACACCCCGCTTATATACAGGTGACCAAGCACACATGTCACATGCGTGCAGCCCAATGATCTCCAACCGTGGTGCCCTCTGGTGTCTGGTGACCCCCAAACATTAATACATAACAACATCCCCCTTTTAAAATCTTAACAACAGTCTTTTTACAAATTAAGATGGTCTGGGGCTTTCCACTCACAAATTGATTGTCTCAGTTCAACTTTGGCTCTGGGCGAGTGTTCTGAGTCCATTGAGACTATGGGCTGAGTAGCCGATCTGATGGGAGTGGTCATGACCATATCAGCCTCTGAAGGTTCAGAGTCATTAATGTCAGCAGAGTCCTCTGATGAGTGAACAATGGTTGGTTGGTCACTGACTGCATCTTCCTCACTTGGTTCCAGTTCATCCGTGTGCCGCAGTTTAACCTGGTCAAGGTGTTTCCTGCATGTTTGCCCATTCTTGAGCATGACAATAAACACTTTATTACCCTCCTTGGCTGACTTTGACGTCTGCTTTCAACACGATCATTCAAATCAGGAGTGAACAAGAGAAAGCCTGGTCTTGAGATTTCTCTTCAACAGGAGGAATCACAATAAGCTTATGAGGTCTTGATCTGTAACTGAGCAATATACATGACAACCATCTCTGCAGTGAGCCCTGAGTTACACGTTTCATACTTTGCTTCATCGTTTGAACGGCACGCTCTGCTTGACCATTAGAAGCAGACTTGAATGGAGCTGATCTCATATGTCTGATGCCATTGAGTTTCATGAACTCCTGGAACCCAAGACTTGTGAAGCAAGTTCCGTTGTCGCTCACAACAATGTCAAGCAAACCATGAGTAGCAAACATGATACGAAGGCTCTCAATGGTAGCTGTAGATGTGCTGGATGACATAATAACACACTCTATCCACTTAAAATATGCATCTACTATGACAAAACACATCTTTCCTAGGAATGGGCCCGCAAAATCAATGTGGATCCTCGACCATGGTTTGGATGGCCACGACCAAAGACACAGCGGAGATTCCGCTCATACTTTACTTAGCTGCATGCAAGTATTGCACTGATTCACACAAGATTCCAGATCAGAATCAATTCCAGGTCACCATACATGAGACCTAGCAATGGACTTCATCATGACAATACCAGGATGAATGCTATGAAGTTCACGTACAAATTTTTCTCTACCTTTCTTAGGCATGATTACATGATTACCCCACAGTAAACACTGAATGGACAGCTCATCCTTGCGATGGTTGCAAGGTTTGGTCTCCTTACGCATCTCCATAGGTATGGTAGACCAATCACCACTGAGTACACAGTGTTTCACAACCGATAAAATAGGGTCATGGCTGGTCCAGATCCTAACTTGTTGAGCAGTGACAGGGGTTCCTTCACTCGCAAAAGTATCCATTACTAACAGTAGATCTGCAGGTTGAGGCGTCTCCATCTCAGTTATGGGTAAGGGCAGATGACTCAGTGCATCATCACAATTCTCAGTACCCTCATCATCATAGGCAGTCCCTCGAATCGAGGATGACTTGCTTCCATGTCAAAAAGTTCACAGGTGTTTCAATGAAGGATCTAAAATTCCAGGTCCCAAACTAAATCTTGAAAGGTGGATGTTGCCTGTGCATGGATTTTTTTTAATGTATGGTGGTTGTTGCACACCAGCCACCACACGGGCTTGACAAAGCTAGGTCTTGGTCCAGTGGCAAGGATTAACCAAGGCGACTGGAGACCTGCTCTGCTGCACAGACCTAGTGCACACACATATCGCAGTATGTACCTCAGTATATGAAAGGCCAATAGAACAAGTAACAGCCATTATATCCAATTTGATTAAAAAGTGTGGTATTTATACTTTAAATAAGGAAAGCTGGGTGCCATGGCAGAGCAGAGGGATTTGGCATTAAACGCAGCACCAACTGGATAAGGCTATAAAAAATGGAATATTGGGTTTGATGGCTAGAATTTAGAATACAAAAGTTGACATACAACGGTGAATCTATAGAAAACCTTACTAAGTCCACAGTATCGTGTGCAATTTTGGGTTCCATATTATAGTAAGGATGTTGGGAGCAATAGAAAGGGTGCACTACAGATTCGCTAGGATGCTGCCTAGTATGAGATAAAACAAATACAAAGACAGATTTCAAAAATTGGGAAACAGAGGAGATTATGAGATGACTTGAAAGAAGTCCTTAAAATGACGAGGGAATGGGATGGAGTAGATAGTCCAGTCGAGGGGTCTTGAACAAGGAGACATAGAAATAAGATTAAGTACAAGAGATTTGGGACAGAAAGCAGGAGAAACCTTTTTTATACAGAGGGTTGAGAGGCTGTGGAAAGCACGGCCAGAGTTCATGATTGAAGCAGAGACCATGTCAACATTTAAGGATAGATGAGACATGTGGCTGAAGATAAGCGGGCTGGAGGGGCAAATAAATAATGGGAATAGGGCAGGCACGTAATTAGAACTAATGCTTGTGTAGAGGATAAACACCAACACGAACTGGTTGGGCCAAATAGCCCATTTCCTTGCTGTAACTTCTATGTTGGTGTAGGTTTTCAACAGTTACCACCTAGATTACTTCCAACTAGCTTTCATTGGTCTCTAGGTAGTTTCAGAAGAATGAGAGGTGATCTTATCAAAATGTATAAGATTATGAGGGGGCTTGACAAGGTGGATACAGAGAGCATGTTTCCACTGCTGGGGGAGACTAGAACTAGAGAGCATGATCTTAGAATAAGGGGCCGCCCATTTAAAACTGAGATGAGGAGAATTTCTTCTCTCAGAGGGTTGTAAATCTGTGGAATTCGTTGCCTCAGAGCGCTGTGGAAGCTGGAACATTGAATACATTTAAGACAGAGATAGTTTCTTAACCGATAAGGGAATAAGGGGTTATGGGGAGCGGGCAGGGAAATGGACCTGAGCCATGATCTTATTAAATGGCGGAGCAGGCTCGAGGGGCTGTATGGCCTCCTCCTACTCCTATTTCTTATGTTATGTTCCATTAGCCACTTCTTTTCTCATCCTCAAGAAGCATCTTCAAGGAGCATATGATGCATCAGCACAATTCTCAGTACCAGTTCTATGACGGATGACGTAATCCTGGCAGACAATGTTTGCGGTCACCTTTGAATGCGGGTTGATGCATTGGTATTAATACCTTTGTTTTCCGCAAACAATGAAATGAGTGGCTTGTGATCCGTTTCTAGTTCAAAACGAAGACCAAACAGGTACTGGTGGATTTTTTTTTTACCCCATACACACAGGCCAAAGCTTCTATCTCTACCATACGGCAAGCTCTTTCCGCTTTAGACAGACTTCTTGAAGCATACGCAACAGGTTGTAGCTTGCCCGATTAATTTGCTTGTTGGAGTACACAGCCAACCCCATATGATGAAGCATCACAGGCCAATAAAAGACGCTTATGCGGATCATAATGAACAAGCAACTTGTTTGAACATAGCAGATTCTTGGCTTTCTCAAAGGCTCTATCTTGAGACACACCCCAGACCCAGTTGTCACCTTTTTTTAGTAACACATGCAGTGGCTCTAGTAAAGTGCTCAATCTGGGTAAGAAATTACCAAAGTAGTTGAGTAGCCCAAGGAATGTACGCAGTTCTGTCACATTCTGAGGCCTGGATGCATTTTTGATAGCCTTGGTTTTCGAATCAGTGGGCCTGATGCCATCAGCAGCAATCTTCCTCCCGAGGAATTCGACTTCAGGTGCCATGAATACACACTTCGAGCGTTTCAGCCTGAGTCCCACTTTGTCCAGACGCTGTAGGACTTATTCAAGATTGTTCAGATGTGCAGCAGTGTTGCGACCTGTGACCAGAATGTCATCTTGAAACACGACAGTTCGAGGAATGGACTTCAGTAAACTCTCCATATTCCTCTGAAATATGGCTACAGCCGAATGAACCCCAAAAGGACACCTGTTGTGGACAAATAGTCCTTTATGGGTGTTGATTCAGGTGAGTTTCTTCGAAGTGTCGACAAGCACTGGGACATATAGGCCGACGTCAGATCCAGTTTCATGAACGACTGTCCACCAGCAAGCATGGCGAACATGTCATCAGCCCTCGATAACGGATATTGATCCTGTTTCGAAAATCGGTTAATCGTAACCTTGTAGTCTCCACAAATCCTGACAGTGCCATCACTCTTCAACACAGGAACAATGGGACTAGCCCACTCATTAAATTCGACCGGTGATATGATCCCTTCACGCTGGAGTCTGTCAAGCTCAATTTCAACCTTCTCCCTCATCATGTACGGAACAGACCGACCTTTGTGATAGACAGGCCTTGCATTGGAGTTCAGGTGAATCTGCATCGTGGCTCCTGTAAAATTACCAATGCTCGGTTCAAACAAAGAAGGAAACATTTTCAATATTTGAGCAGACGAACTATCATCCACCGAGGACAACATCTTGACATCATTCCAATTCAGCTTGATTTTCTCAAACCAATTCCTGCCGAACAACATTGGACCATTACCTGGGACGATCCATAATGGTAGATCATGAACCACACCGTCATATGACACCTCGATTGCTGCACTGCCAAGGACTAATATGAGTTCCTTAATGTAAGTACGCAATCTGGCATTGACTGGACTCGGCTTCGCTTTCACAGCCTTAGTATCCTACAGCTTGTCGAATATCCTTTGGCTCATTATCGACTGGCTCGCACCCGTGTCCAGCTTCATTGATACAGGCATGTCATTCAGCTTCACATTAACGGCTATCGGCTGGCTCTTGCTCAGGAACGAATACAGTCCATTCACTTCCTCCTCGGGTTGTGTATCTGGGCCATCACTGAACTGGTCCTTATCAACCACGTGGTGAGCCGCACCACGCTTGCTCTGTTGTGGACACATCCTGTGAAGATGCCCCACTTTCGAACATCCATTGCATGAGTATTGTCTAAACCGACACTGATGAGGCT
This sequence comes from Pristiophorus japonicus, assembly GCF_044704955.1. Classification (NCBI taxonomy): domain Eukaryota; kingdom Metazoa; phylum Chordata; class Chondrichthyes; family Pristiophoridae; genus Pristiophorus; species Pristiophorus japonicus. The sequence goes on from NC_091985.1 coordinate 30,488,732, forward strand.
GATGATCACCCCCACAACCCCATAGGGTGAAATCTGGATCAAACCAATTGGCGGGCTCTGAGCAGCGGCAGATTTCATGTAAGCCGCTCTACCTGAAGACGTAGAAACATAGAAAATAGGTGCAGGAGTAGGCCATTCGGCCCTTCGAACATGCATCACCATTCAATAAGACCACGGCTGATCATTCACCTCAGTACCCCTTTCCCGCTTTCTCTTCATACCCCTTGATCCCTTTAGCCGTAAGGGCCACATCTAACTCCCTCTTGAATATATTCAACGAACTGGCATCAACAACTCTTTGTGGTAGGGAATTCCATAGGTAAACAATTCTCTGAGTGAAGAAGTTTCTCCTCATCTCAGTCCTAAATGGCTTATCCCTTATCCTTAGACTGTGTCCCCTGGTTCTGGACCTCCTGCATCTAACCTGTCCAGTCCCGTCAGAATTTTATATGTTTCTATGAGATCCCCTCTCATCCTTCTAAACTCCAGTGAATAAAGGCCCAGTCGATCCAGTCCCTCCTCATATGTCAGTCCAGCCATCCCGGGAATCAGTCTGGTGAACCTTCGCTGCACTCCCTCAATAGCAAGAACTTCCTTCCTCAGATTAGGAGACCAAAACTCAACACAATATTCCAGGTGAGGCCTCACCAAGGCCCTGCATTAAGATATCCTTCCTCCTATACTCAAAACCCCTAGCTATGAAGGCCAACATACCATTTGCCCTCTTCACCGCCTGCTGCACCTGCATGCCAACTTTCAATGACTGATGTACCATGACACCCAGGTCTCGTTGCACCTCACCTTTTTCCTAATCTTCCGCCATTCAGATAATATTCTGCCTTCGTGTTTTTGCCCGCAAAGTGGATAACCTCACATTTATCGACATTATACTACATCTGCCATGCATTTGCCCACTCACCTAACCTGTCCAAGTCACCCTGCAGATTCTTAGCGTCCTCCTCACAGCTCACACCACCATCCAGTTTGATATCATCTGCAAACTTGGAGATATTACTCTCAATTCCTTCATCTAAATCATTAATGTATATTGTAAATAGCTGGGGTCCCAGCACTGAGCCCTGCGGCACTCCACTAGTCACTGCCTGCCATTCTGAAAAGGACCTATTTATCCCGACTCTCTGCTTCCTGTCTGTCAACCAGTTCTCTATCCACGACAGTACATTACCCCTAATACCACGTGCTTTAATTTTGCACACCAATCTCTTGTGTGGGATCTTGTCAAAAGCCTTTTGAAAGTCCAAATACACCACATCCACTGGTTCTCCCTTGTCCACTCTACTAGTTACATCCTCAAAAAATTCCAGAAGATTTGTCAAGCATAATTTCCCTTTCATAAATCCATATTGACTTGGACCGATCCTGTCACTGCTTTCCAAATGCGCTGTTATTTCATCTTTAATAATTGATTCCAACATTTTCCCAACTACTGATGTCAGGCCAACTGTTTGAAGAGCTTCAGCAGACCCTATTTTCTCTCTCCTCCTTTTTTAAAAAGTGGTGTTACATTAGCTACCCTCCAGTCCATAGGAACTGATCCAGAGTCGATAGACTGTTGGAAAATGATCACTGATGCATCACGGGGATTTATCGGCCTTCAATCCCATCAATTTCCCTAACACAATTTCCCACCTAATAAGGATATCCTTCAGTTCCTTCTTCTCACTAGACCCTCGGTCCCCTAGTACTTCTGGAAGGTTATTTGTGTCTTCCTTCGAGAAGACAGAACCAAAGTATTTGTTCAACTGGTCTGCCATTTCCTTGTTCCCCATTATAAATTCACCTGAATCTGACTGCAAGGGACCTATGTTTGTCTTCACTAATCTTTTTCTCTTCACTAATCTTTTTCTCTTCACATATCTATAGAAGCTTTTGCAGTCAGCTTTTATATTCCCAGAAATCTTGCTCTCATACTCTATTTTCCCCCTCATAATTAAACCCTTTGTCCTCCTCTGCTGAATTCTAAATTTCTCTCAGTCCTTAGGTTTGTTGCTTTTTCTGGCCAATTTGTATGCCTCTTCCTTGGATTTAACACAATCCTTAATTTCCCTTGTTAGCCACGGTTGAGCCACCTTCCCGTTTTATTTTTACTCCAGACAGGGATGTACAATTGTTGAAGTTCATCCATGTGATCTTTAAATGTTTGCCATTGCCTAATACACCGTCAACCCTCTAAGTATCATTTGCCAGTCTATTCTAGTCAATTCACGTCTCATACCATCGAAGTTACCTTTCCTTCAGTTCAGGACCCTAGTCTCTGAATTAACCGTGTCACTCTCCATCCTAATAAGGAATTCTACCATATTATGGTCATGCTTCCCCATCAAGACGCCATCTTGTTTACAGTACTTGCCGTGGAACTCTGATTCATCAATGATATCTGCCACAAATTATCATTCATCGTCATGCATGCCTGGGCAGTCGCGATGGCCTTTTTCAAATCCAGCGTCTCTGCAGCCAACAGCTTCCTGAGGATTGCATCATGGCTGATACCTATCACGAAGACATCATGCAGCATGTCTTCCAGCATGTTCCCGAACTTACAAGACGTCGAGCTCAGCAAAACATCGCAGGTCGGCGACAAATCCCGATACATCCTGGCTCTCAGCATGAACATGCGTGTAGAAACGGTAGCGTGATATGATGATCTCCTCTTTTGACTTCAGATGGTTACCCACCAACGTACACAATTCCTTGTACCCTTTTTCCGCAGGACGTACAGGCGAGAGAAGATTGTTCATGAGGCCGTAAATTTTCGGACCACAAACGATGAGGAGAACTGCCCTGCGCTTAACTGCATGGGCCTCTGCCTTCATGCCGTCGGCCACAAAATGCTGATCCAGGTGGTCGACAAAATCTTCCCAATCCTCACCCTCCTCGAATCCCTCCATGATTCCAACAGTGCTCATTGTGCATGCGAAGGTTCTTAAATTACCTCATCGCCAATTATAATGTCTCAAGAGTCTGGTTACTGTAAGCCCACTCAGGTGCAACCTGATCCATCTTTATTCCAGCCCAAGAGTGCCAGCGTGACAAAGACATCCTGCTTATATACAGGTGACTAAGCACACATGTTACATGCGTACAGCCCGATGATCTCAACCGTGGCGCCTTCTGGTGTCTGGTGACCCCCAAGCATTAATACATAACAACCTGTCCTTCCACTTCTTCTTTTCTCCTTGCAGTTGTGAAATCTCTATACACAGGTTATCTTTTTCTCTTCATCATATCCTTCCTTAACCATCTTCCTCTTAACCTTTTCATATTTATCTCTCAAACTCTTCTGGTAGTTTATACCTCACCTCTCCAAGGGCCTTGGCAGTTTCCTTTGCCATTTCTTACACCGGGGAATTTTCTCCAGTTCCCGTTTTGCCGCCTTTACTTATGCGGAGCCTTTTTCCGCCTTTATTTATGCGGAACCTCGTTTCTGGCTGGGTAGCTTGCCGCCCTCATTGGGGATTCCCCGGTATCTCGTATAAGTACTTATTCTCCCGACACACATTTACTTAGTGTCCTGACTGCACGGACTCCGTTTCAGATTCGTTGGATCTCTGGCCGGGCCTCTTGGGAGGAGAATTTCTCAAGGTAATTCTCTACTCACTCAGTTTTATGTTGGTTCGGCTTTTGAGTCAAATTTTCCTATCCAGCAGATCCTGCTGACTATGCCACGTTGTTAGGGTTAACTTCAAACCACCACTTGGAGTCCGTTAGCCTTAAAGTAAGTGCAGTTTTATTAATTAATAGATCCAAGCTAGCAGGGGAGTATTCCATAAGGAATGCTCAAAGAAGTGGCCGGGGGCATCTTCCTTTATACAATTTCAGATTAAGTCATTACGTAATTACGCAAGTTACAATTAATACATGATGATAGATTAATACATGATACAGTGCTTCCTCCAGTCTGGCTTCCAAATGCCTTAAATGTTAAGTCCGGACAGTTGCTATAGATTTTCATTTCTATTCTATCCTTATCTTGTTATTCAATTCAGCTTCTATTTTATCTTTTAATTTGCCTCCCAAGGTCTCTTTGGTCTGTGAACTAGAACATTTTCTTTCTGTGAAATGTTTCCCACAGTCTGTAGGTTTCATTTTAAAATCCGTTAGCTTCATTTTAAAATGGCACAATTAAAAGAATTGTAATTTACCTATTCAGATAGTATGCAGGTACAGCAAGTGATCAGGAAGGCCAATGGAATATTGGCCTCTATTGCAAAGGGGGTATTGGTGTGACCCCCCGATCTGCAAGAGAACAGCTCCACAGATCAGGAGATAAAAGAGCTGGAGCGGCGTACCACTTCAACCTCCTGGATGTGGGCTTGAACGGGGCAGATCTGACATGCTTGATGCCATTACGGGTCATGAATTAATTGAATTCCGAGCTGGTGAAGCATGGACCATTGTCACTGACAAGAATGTCGGGTAAGCCATGGGTGGCAAATATGGCCCTGAGGCTTTCAATGGTGGCTGCGGACATGCTGGATGCCATTATTGCACATTCAATCCATTTGGAGTAGGCGTCCACAACAACCAGGAACATCTTTCCGAGAAAGGGGCCCGCATAATCCACATGGATCCTGGACCATGGTTTTGAGGGCCAGGACCAGAGACTAAGTGGAGCCTCCCTGGGAGCATTGCACACACGACTCCAGGTCCGAGTCAATGCCGGGCCACCAGATGTGCGACCTGGCGATCGCCTTCATCATACCTATGCCTGGGTGGGTGCTGTGTAGGTCACATATGAAGGTTTCCCTGCCTTTCTTTGGCAAGATAACGCGGTTGCCCCATGAGACAATTTGAATGGATCGATATTTTGTCTGTACGACGGTGAAACGGCTTGATCTCGTCTTGTATGTCTCTAGGGACTGCTGACCAGCTCCCATTGAGGACGCAACTTTTTACAAGGGATAGCAGAGGATCCTGGCTGCTCCAGGTCTTAATTTGGCGGGCCGTTACGGGTGACCCTTCGCTATCAAAGGTCTCCATGGCCAGTAGCAGGTCTGCGGGCTGCACCGTTTCCACCCCGGTGGTGGGCAACGGTAGTCGGCTGAGAGCATCGGCACAGTTTTCAGTGCCCAGCCTGTGGCGGATCACATAGTCGTAGGCAGACAGTGTTAGTGCCCATCTTTGGATTCGAGACGAAGCATCGGTGTTTATACCTTTGCTTTCAGAAAACAGTGGGATTAGGGGCTTGTGGTCTGTCTCTAACTCGAACCTGAGTTCAAACAAATATTGGTGCATCTTTTTTATGCCGTAAACACAGGCTAAAGTGTCCTTTTCGACCATTCTGTAACCTTTTTCGGCCTTTGATAGGCTTCTGGACGCTTGCCCACTGCATTGGCTTGCTGCAAAACATACCCGACACCGTACGATGACGCATCACATGCTAAATCTAGACATTTACATGGGTCATATAATACCAGCAACTTATTCGAACACGGCAGGTTTCTGCCTTCTCAAAGGCTGCCTCTTAATTTTTACCGCAAGCCCAGTCATCTCCCTTACATAACAGCTTGTGCAACGGTTCCAGCAAGGTGCTCAACCCTGGAAGAAAGTTACCAAAATAGTTGAGGAGTCTCAGGAACGAGCGCAGCTCCGTTACATTTCGTGGTATGGGTGCATTCTTGATTGCCTCTGTCTTTGAGTCCGTGGGTTTGATGCCGTCTGCCGCAATCTTCCTCCCCAGGAATTCTACCTCTGGTGTCAGAAAGACATATTTGGATCGGTTCAACCGGAGTCCAACTCTGTTTAGTCGACTTAAAACTTCTTCCAGGTTGTGCAGGTATTCAGAGGTGGCACGGCTAGTGATGAGGATGTCATCCTGAAATACGACGGTGCGTGGAACCGATTTCAACAGGCTCTCCATGTTTCTTTGCAATATACATGCAGCCAAGCGAATCCAGAATGGGCACCTGTGGTACACGAACAGTCCTTTGTGCGGGTTAATGCATGTTCATTTTTTCGACGACTCAACCAGCTCCTGGGTCATGTAAGTGGAGGTTAGATCCAGCTTGGTGAGCGCTTTTCCCCTTGCTAATGTCACGAAAAGGGCATCGGCTTTGGGTAGTGGGTACTGGTCCTGTAACGAGACTCGGTTGATCGTTACTTTGGCGTCACCGCAGATTCTTACTGTGCCATTGCTCTTTAGCAACGGAACAATCGGGCTGGCCCATTCGTTGAACTCGACTGCTGATATGATTCCTGTTATGTATGTAACCTTGTACAGCCACCAGAGGGCTCATCCCCTGGAGTCTCAAGGGATCCCACAATCCCTCGGGAGCTCAGGTACTTAAGGAGGCCTCACAGGCTGGAGAGGCATTCTGGAGACCTGCACTAAAAGACTAAGGTCACACTTTACTTTGAGCTCACAGTATCCAGTCAGACTCTTTATTCATATATAATAACTGACGACGAGATACAGATGACGAACCCAACGATGCAGAAAACAGTGGGCATCCGGGAGAAAATCTCGGAGGGAGATGATTGGGAAACCTTCATGGAGCGACTCGACCAATACTTCGTGGCCAACGAGCTGGAAGGAGAAGCGAACGCTGCCAAACGAAGGGTGATTCTCCTCACGGTCTGCGGGGCACCAACGTATGGCCTCATGAAAAATCTGCTTGTTGCAGCGAAACCCACAGAGAAATCATACAATGATTTGTGCACACTGGACCAGGAGCATCTGAATCCGAAGGAAAGCGTTCTGATGGCGAGGCACCGGTTCTACACCTACAAAAGGTCTGAAGGCCAGGAAGTGGCGAGTTATATCGCCAAGCTAAGACGCCTTGCAGGACATTGCGAATTTGAAGGACATTTGGAGCACTTGCTCAGAGACTTTTTCGTACTTGGCATTTGCAATGAAGTAATATTTCGCAAACTTTTGACTGTAGAGACATCAATCTTCAGTAAAGCCATAGCGATAGCCCAGGCATTCATTGCCACCAGTGACAATACTAAGCAAATCTCTCAGCACACTGCTACAAGTACTGTGAACAAAGTGGTGTTGTTTTCAAATCGCAACGTATAGGGCAGGCCCCACTTACCTGCAGCTGCATGTCCGTAGATGTCTCAGAATCCACCAGCAAGGGTGATGAATGCAAGGCCATTAACACCTTGTTGCTGCTGCGGGGGTGATCATCATTTCCATTCATGCCGTTTCAAAGGGTACGTTTGCAAGGGCTGTGGAACAATGGGACACCTCCAACGTATGTGCAGGCGAGCTGCAAACCCTGTTAATCCTGCAAACCACCATGTTGCAGAGGAGGACAGATCCACGGCAGATCACAATGAACCAGAGCCTCAGACCGAGGAGGCAGAGGTATATGAGGTGCACACATTTACCACAAAGTGTCCCCCGATAATGCTGATGGTTGAATTAAATGGACTCTCGGTATCAATGGAGCTGGACACGGGCGCGAGCCAGTCCATTATGAGCAAAAAGACGTTAGAAAAATTGTGGTGCAGCAAGGCCTCAAGGCCAGTCTTGACTCCCATTCGCATGAAACTGAGAACTTACACAAAGGAACTGATTCCCATAATCGGCAGTGCTACTGTAAAGGTCTCCTATGATGGAGTGGTGAACAAGCTACCACTATGGGTGGTACCGGGCGCTGGTCCCACACTGCTCAGCAGGAGCTGGCTGGGAAAGATACGCTGGAACTAGGATGACGTCCGAGCGCTATCGCCCGCTGATGACACTTCATGTGCCCAGGTCTTAAACAAGTTCCCTTCGCTGTTTGAACCAGGCATCGGGAAGTTCCAAGGAGCAAAAGTGCAGATCCACCTCATTCTGGGGGCGCGACCCATCCATCACAAGGCGAGAGCAGTATCGTACATTCAGGAAGGATAGAATAAAAGGAAAAGGAGGTGGGGTAGCATTGCTGGTTAAAGAGGAGATTAATGCAATAGTTAAGAAGGACATTAGCTTGGATGATGTGGAATCTATATGGGTAGAGCTGCAGAACACCAAAGGGCAAAAAACGTTAGTGTGAGTTGTGTACAGATCTCCAAACAGTAGTAGTGATGTTGGGGAGGGCATCAAACAGGAAATTAGGGGTGCATGCAATAAAGGTGCAGCAGTTATAATGGGTGACTTTAATATGCACATAGATTGGGCTAACCAAACTGGAAGCAATACGGTGGAGGAGGATTTCCTGGAGTGCATAAGGGATGGTTTCCTAGACCAATATGTCGAGGAACCAACTAGGGGGGAGGCCATCTTAGACTGGGTGTTGTGTAATGAGAGAGGATTAATTAGCAATCTCGTTGTGCGAGGCCCCTTGGGGAAGAGTGACCATAATATGGTGGAATTCTGCATTAGGATGGAGAATGAAACAGTTAATTCAGAGACCATGGATCAGAACTTAAAGAAGGGTAACTTTGAAGGTATGAGGCGTGAATTGGCTAGGATAGATTGGCGAATGATACTTAAGGGGTTGACAATGGATGGGCAATGGCAGACATTTAGAGACCGCATGGATGAATTACAACAATTGTACATCCCTGTCTGGCGTAAAAATAAAAAAGGGAAGGTGGCTCAACCGTGGCTATCAAGGGAAATCAGGGATAGTATTAAAGCCACAGAAGTGGCATACAAATTGGCCAGAAATAGCAGCGAATCCGGGGACTGGGAGAAATTTAGAACTCAGCAGAGGAGGACAAAGGGTTTGATTAGGGCAGGGAAAATGGAGTACGAGAAGAAGCTTGCAGGGAACATTCAGACGGATTGCAAAAGTTTCGATAGATATGTAAAGAGAAAAAGGTTAGTAAAGACAAAAGTAGGTCCCCTGCAATCAGAATCAGGGGAAGTCATAACGGGGAACAAAGAAATGGCAGACCAATTGAACAAGTACTTTGGTTCGGTATTCACTAAGGAGGACACAAACAACCTTCCGGATATAAAAGGGGTCGGAGGGTCTAGTAAGGAGGAGGAACTGAGGGAAATCCTTATTAGTCGGGAAATTGTGTTGGGGAAATTGATGGGATTGAAGGCCGATAAATCCCCAGGGCCTGATGGACTGCATCCCAGAGTACTTAAGGAGGTGGCCTTGGAAATAGCAGATGCATTGACAGTCAATTTTCCAACATTCCATTGACTCTGGATCAGTTTCTATCGAGTGGAGGGTAGCCAATGTAACCCCACTTTTTAAAAAAGGAGGGAGAGAGAAAACAGGGAATTATAGACCTGTCAGCCTGACATCGGTAGTGGGTAAAATGATGGAATCAATTATTAAGGATGTCATAGCAGCGCATTTGGAAAGAGGTGACATGATAGGTCCAAGTCAGCATGGATTTGTGAAAGGGAAATCATGCTTGACAAATCTTCTGGAATTTTTTGAGGATGTTTCCAGTAGAGTGGACAAGGGAGAACCAGTTGATGTGGTATATTTGGACTTTCAAAAGGCTTTCGACAAGGTCCCACACAAGAGATTAATGTGCAAAGTTAAAGCACATGGGATTGGGGGTAGTGTGCTGACATGGATTGAGAACTGGTTGTCAGACAGGAAGCAAGGAGTAGGAGTAAATGGGTACTTTTCAGAATGGCAGGCAGTGACTAGTGGGGTGCCGCAAGGATCTGTGCTGGGGCCCCAGCTGTTTACATTGTACATTAATGATTTAGACGAGGGGATTAAATGTAGTATCTCCAAATTTGCGGATGACACTAAGTTGGGTGGCAGTGTGAGCTGCGAGGAGGATGCTATTATGAGGCTGTAGAGCGATTTGAATAGGTTAGGTGAGTGGGCAAATGCATGGCAGATGAAGTATAATGTGGATAAATGTGAGGTTATCCACTTTGGTGGTAAAAACAGAGAGACAGACTATTATCTGAATGGTGACAGATTAGGAAAAGGGGAGGTGCAACGAGATCTGGGTGTCATGGTACATCAGTCATTGAAGGTTGGCATGCAGGTACAGCAGGCGGTTAAGAAAGCAAATGGCATGTTGGCCTTCATAGCGAGGGGACTTGAGTACAGGGGCAGGGAGGTGTTGCTACAGTTGTACAGGGCCTTGGTGAGGCCACACCTGGAGTATTGTGTGCACTTTTGGTCTCCTAACCTGAGGAAGGACATTCTTGCTATTGAGGGAGTGCAGCGAAGGTTCACCAGACTGATTCCCGGGATGGCGGGACAAACCTATCAAGAAAGACTGGATCAACTGGGCTTGTATTCACTGGAGTTCAGAAGAATGAGAGGGGACCTCATATAAACGTTTAAAATTCTGATGGGTTTAGACAAGTTAGATGCAGGAAGAATGTTCCCAATGTTGGGGAAGTCCAGAACCAGGGGTCACAGTCTAAGGATAAGGGTTAAGCCATTTAGGACCGAGATGAGGAGAAACTTCTTCACCCAGAGAGTGGTGAACCTGTGGAATTCTCTGCCACAGAAAGTTGTTGAGGCCAATTCACTAAATATATTCAAAAAGGAGTTGGATGTAGCCTTACTACTAGGGGGAATCAAGGGGTATGGCGAGAAAACAGGAATGGGGTACTGAAGTTGCATGTGCCGCCATGAACTCATTGAATGGCGGTGTGGGCTAGAAGGGCCGAATGGCCTACTCCTGCACCTATTTTCTATGTTTCAATGTTTCTATGTAGATGATGAAAGATCGATTTGGACAGGCTGCAACGAGAGGGCATCATTTCGCCGATCGAATTCAGCATGTGGACCAGTCCAATTGTCCCAGTCCTCAAGGGAGACGGCACCGTCAGAATCTGTGGTAATTACAAAGTAACTATCAATCGTTTCTCCCTGCAGGATCAATACCCACTACCAAAGGCTGATGACCTTTTTGCTACGTTGGCGGGGGGAAAGACATTCACGAAGCTGGACTTGACAGCGGCCTACATGACGCAGGAGCTGGAGGAATCATCGAAGGGCCTCACCTGTATCAACACGCACAAAGGTCTCTTCATTTATAACAAATGCCCGCTTGGAATTTGATCAGCAGTGACGATATTCTACAGAAACATGGAAAGCTTACTGAAGTTGGTCCCGCGCACGGTGGTCTTCCAGGGTGACATTTTGGTTACAGGTCAGGACACAGTCGAGCATCTGCAGAACCTGGAGGAGGTTCTTAGTCGACTCAACCGCGTGGGGCTCAGGTTGAAACACTTGAAGTGCGTTTTCCTGGCACCTAAAGTGGAGTTCCTGGGGAGAAGAATCGCAGCAGATGGCATCAGGCCCACCGATTCGAAGATGGAAGCAATCGAGAATGCATCGAGGCCACAGAACGTGACGGAGCTGCGGTCATTTCTAGGACTCCTGAACTACTTTCGTAACTTCTTACCGGGTCTCAGCACACTGTTAGAACCACTGCATGTCTTACTGCATAAAGGAGACGAATGGGTATGGGGCAAAAGCCAAGAAAATGCCTTTGTAAAAGCTAGAAAATTGTGATGCTCAAACAAATTGCTTGTGTTGTATGATCCATGTCAGAGTTTGGTACTAGCATGTGATGCGTCGTCGTTTGACATCGAGTGTGTATTGCAACAAGCTAATGAATCTGGGAAATTGCAATCGGTTGCTTATGCATCCATAAATCTGTCTACGGCTGAGAGAGCCTGCAGCATTATTGTGTTCCTAACACAGATGAGACTGCTCACAGGGAGGTTAAAGTAACAGTGACCTCAGTCTTTATCAAGACACTCCAGAGTGAGGAACAGGCCTTAGGGGCCGGCTTATATACAGTGCTCCCAAGGGATGCTGGGATCCCTTGGGACTTCAGGGGACGCACTCCCTGGTGGCAGAACATGGGAGTGCATGCTTTACAGATACACAACATCACTGCCCCCGCAAAGTCAAAGTGAAAACTATTTACAAGGTGAGACGGTCGGGAGTCTTTCTTTCCCTGGTGGACCACCTCAGTACAAATGTCTGTTCTGATGTGTTGGCTGTGCCCTCGCTGGGCTGGCATGTTGTTGGCCCTGCAGGGCTGCTGGGTGAGCCTGGCCTTGCTGGGCTGTTGGGCGTGATGGGTTCAATTTCCTGGTCCGGGGTGGTGTCATTGATCCTTTAAAGAGGAAATCAATACAATTGTAAGGAAGGACATTAGCCTGGATGATGTGGAATCGGTATGGGTGGAGCTGCGGAATTCCAAAAGGCAGAAAATGCTAGTGGGAGTTGTTTATAGACCACCAAATAGTAGTAGTGAGATTGGGGACAGCATCAAACAAGAAATAAGGGATGTATGCAATAAAGGTACAGCAGTAATCATGGGCAACTTTAATTTACATATAGATTGGGCTAACCTAACTGGTAGCAATGCAGTGGAGGAGGATTTCCTGGAGTGTATTAGGGATGGTTTTCTAGACCAATATGTCGAGGAACCAACCAGGCAGCTGGCCATCCTAGACTGAGTGATGTGTAATGAGAAGGGACTAATTAGCAATCTTGTTGTGCGAGGCCCTTTCGGGAAAAGTAACCATAATATGGTAGAATTCCTTATTAAGATGGAGAGTGACAAAGTTAATTCGGAAACTTGGGTCCTGAACTTAAGGAAAGGTAACTTCGACGGTATGAGGTGTGAATTGGCTAGAATAGACTGGCAGAGGATACTTAAAGGGTTGATGGTGGATAACCAATGGCAAACATTTAAAGGTCACATGGATGAACTTCAGCAATTGTCCATCCCTGTCTGGAGTAAAAATAAATAGGGAAGGTGGCTCAACCATGGCTAACAAGGGAAATTAAGGATCGTGTTAAAACCAAGGAAGAGGCATATAAATTGGCTAGAAAAAGCAACAAACCTGAGGACTGGGAGAAATTTAGAATTCAACAGAGGACGACTAAGGATTTAATTAAGAAGGGGAAAATAGAGTACGAGAGGAAGCTTGCAGTGAACATAAAAACTGACTGCAAAAGCTTCTATAAATATGTGAAGAGAAAAAGATTAGTAAAGACAAACGTAGATCCCTTGCAGTCAGATTCAGGTGAATTTATAATGGGGAACAAAGAAATGGCAGACCAATTGAACCAATAATTCGGTTCTGTCCTCACAAAGGAAGATACAAATAACCTTCCGAATGTACTAGGGGACAGTGGGTCTAGTGAGAATGAGGAACTGAAAGATATCCTTATTAGGCAGGAAATTGTGTTCGGGAAATTGATGGAATTAAAGGCCAATAAATCCCCGGGGCCTGATTGTCTGCATCCCAGAGTACTGAAGGAAGTGGCCCGAGAAATAGTGGATGCATTGGTGATCATTTTCCAACAATCTATCGACTCTGGATCAGTTCCTATGAACTGGAGGGTAGCTAATGTAATGCCACTTTTTTAAAAAGGAGGGAGAGAGAAAGTGGGTAATTATAGACCGTTTAGCCTGACATCAGTAGTGGGGAAAATGTTGGAATCAATCATTAAGGATGAAATAGCAGCCCATTTGGAAAGCAGTGACAGGATCGGACCGAATCAGCATGGATTTATGAAGGGGAAATCATGCTTGACGAATCTTCTGGAATTTTTTGAGGATGTAACTAGCAGAGTGGACCAGGGAGAGCTAGTGGATGTCCTGTATTTGGACTTTCAAAAGGCTTTTGACAAGGTCCCGCACAAGAAATTGGTGTACAAAATCAAAGCGCATGGTATTGGGTGTAATGTACTGACGTGGATAGAGAACTGGTTGGCAGACAGGAAGCAGAGAGTCGGGATAAACGGGTCCTTTTCAGAATGGTAGGCAGTGACTAGTGGGGCGCCGCAGGGCTCAGTGCTGGAACCCCAGCTCTTTACAATATATATTAACGATTTGGATGAAGGAATAGAGTGTAATATCTCCAAGTTTGCGGATGACACTAAACTGGGTGGCGGTGTGAGCTGTGAGGAGGACGCTAAGAGGCTGCAGGGTAACTTGGACAGATTAGGTGAGTGGGAAAATACATGGCAGATGCAGTATAATGTGGATAAATGTGAGGTTATCTATTTTGGGGGCAAAAACACGAAGGCAGAATATTATCTGAACGGCGGCAGACTAGAAAAAAGGGAGGTGCAACGAGACCTGGGTGTCATGGTTCATCAGTCACTGAAAGTGGGCACGCAGGTACAGCAGGCGGTAAAGAAGGCAAATGGTATGTTGGCCTTTATAGCTAGGGGATTTGAATATAGGAGCAGGGAGGTCTTACTCCAGTTGTACAGGGCCTTAGTGAGGCCTCACCTGGAATATTGTGTTCAGTTTTGGTCTCCTAGTCTGAGGAGGGATGTTCTTGCTATTGAGGGAGTGCAGCGAAGGTTCACCAGACTGATTTCAGGGATGGCTGGGCTGTCATATGAGGAGAGACTGGATCAACTGGGCCTTTATTCACTGGCGTTTAGAAGGATGAGAGGGGATCTCATAGAAACATATAAGGTTTTGACGGGACTGGACAGGTTAGATGCGGGAAGAATGTTCTCGATGTTGGGGAAGTCCGGAACCAGGAGACATAGTCTTAGGATAAGGAGTAGGCCATTTAGGACTGAGATGAGGAGAAACTTCTTCACTCAGAGAGTTGTTGACCTGTGGAGTTCCCAGCCGCAGAGAGTTGTTGATGCCAGTTCATTGGATATATTCAAGAGGGAGTAAGATATGGCCCTTACGGTTAAGGGGATCAAGGGGTATGGAGAGAAAGCAGGAAAGGGGTACTGAAGGAATGATCAGCCATGATCTTATTGAATGGCGGTGCAGGTTCGAAGGGCCGAATGGCCTACTCCTGCACCTATTTTCTATGTTTCTATGTTTCTATGTTTAGGTGTGTGTTGTGGGCTCGAAAAAGGTGGTGTCTGCTGTAGGTTGTTCAGGGCAGTCTGTGAACCACCGCCTCGTTTGGTCCAGGTGCTTTCTGCAAATTTGTCCATTGTCCAGTTTGACTACAAACACCCTATTCCCTTCTTTAGCTATCACCGTGCCCGCGATCCACTTGGGACCACGTCCATAGTTTAGCACATACACAGGGTCTTTCAGGTCAATTTCCTGTGACACAGTGGCGCGACCATCGTTTACATTTTGTTGCTGCCGCCTGCTCTTTACCTGATCATACAGGTTGGGGTGAGCCAGCGAGAGTCTGGTTTTAAGTGTCCTTTTCATGAGTAGCTCAGCCGGGGGCACCCCTGTGAGCGAGTGGGGTCTCGTGTGGTAGCTGAGCAGTACTCGGGACAGGCGGGTTTGGAGTGAGCTTTCTGTGACTCGTTTAAGGCTCTGTTTGATTGTTTGTACTGCCTGCTCTGCCTGCCCATTGGAGGCTGGTTTGAACGGGGCCGAGGTGACATGTTTGATCCCATTGCGGGTCATGAATTCTTTAAATTCGGCACTGCTGAAACATGGCCCGTTGTCACTGACCAGTATGTCAGGCAGGCCGAGGGTGGCAAACATGGCCCTCAGGCTTTCAATGGTGGCGTGGCGGTGCTTCCCTACATTATTTCACATTCAATCCATTTTGAAAAAGCATCCATCACCACCAGGAACATTTTACCGAGAAACGGGCCCGCATAGTCGACATGGATCCTCGACCATGGTCTGGAGGGCCAGGACCACAAACGTAGTGGTGCCTCTCTGGGCGCGTTGCTCAACTGAGCACACACGCTGCATTGCCATACACAGGACTCTAAGTCAGAGTCGATACCGGGCCACCACACAATCTGGCTATCGCTTTCATCATTACTATACCCGGGCGTGTGCTGTGGAGATCCGAGATGAACGTCTCCCTGCCCTTTTTTGGGTAGCACTACGTGGTTACCCCACAACAGGCAGTCTGCCTGAATGGACAGCTCATCTGTTTGCCGCTGGAACGGCTTGATTAGCTCTTGCATTTCAACAGGGATGCTGGCCCAGCTCCCATGCAGTACACAGTTTTTTATTTGGGACAGCAGAGGATCTTGGCTGGTCCAAGTTCTAATCTGGCGAGCTGTGACAGGTGATTTATCATTTTCAAACGCTTCCATGACCATCAACAAATCTGCGGGCTGCGCCACCATCAACAAGTTTGCAGGCTGCGTCATTTCCACCCCCGTGGTGGGCAATGGTAGCCGACTGAGAGCATCCGCACAGTTCTCGGTGCCTGGCCTGTGGCGAATGGTATAGTTATATGCTGATAGCGCGAATGCCCACCTTTGTATGTGGGCTGAGGCATTAGTATTTATCCCCTTGTTTTCAGCGAACAGGGATATGAAGGGCTTGTGATCGGTTTCCAGCTCAAATTTGAGGCCAAACAGGTACTGATGCATTTTCTTTACCCGGACACACACGCTAATGCCCCTTTCTCAATCCTGCTGTAGGCCCTCTCGGCCTTAGACAATCTCCTGGAGGCATAGGCGACAGGTTGCAACTTCCCCGCAACGTTGGCTTGTTGTAATACACACCCAACTCCGTACGATGACGCATCACATGCTAGCACAAGTCTTTTACACGGGTTATACAGTACAAGCAGCTTGTTGTAGCATAAACTCTTTCTGGCTTTCTCAAAAGCAATTACTTGTTTTTTTTCCCCATACCCAGTTCTCACCTTTACGCAATAACACATGTAAGGGTTCTAAGAGGGTGCTTAACCCCGGTAGGCAGTTACCAAAATAGTTGAGGAGTCCCAGGAACGACCGCAGCTCCGTGACGTACTGTGGCCTGGGCGCGTTCCTGATAGCCTCTGCTTTGGCGTCTGTGGTCCGAATGCCATCCACCGCGATCTTTCTCCCCCAAATCTCCACTTTTGTTGCCATGAAGACGCATTTCGACCTCTTCAGTTGCAGCCCTACTGGATCCAGTCGCTGGAGGACCTCCTCCAGGTTTTGTAGATGCTCGACGGTGTCCCGACCCGTGACCAATATGTCGTCCTGAAAAACCACCCGTGTGTGGTACCGACTTGAGTAGGCTCTCCATGTTTCTCTGGAAGATCGCTGCAGCCGACCGAATTCCAAACGGGCATCTGTTGTAGATGAACAGTCCCTTGTGCATGTTGATGCAGGTGAGGCCCTTCAAAGATTCCTCCAGCTCCTGCGTCATGTAGGCCGAAGTCAGGTCGAGCTTGGTGAACGTCTTGCCTCCTGCCAGCGTTGCAAATAGGTCATCTGCCTTAGGTAGCGGGTATTGGTCCTGTAGCGAGAAACGATTAATAGTTACTTTATAATCACCATAAATCCTGACCATGCCATCACGTTCGAGTACTGGAACAATCGGGCTGGCCCACTCGCTGAATTCCACTGGGGAGATGATGCCCTCGCGTTGCAGCCTGTACAGCTCGATTTCCAATCTCTCCCTCATCATGTGAGGTACCGCTTGCGCCTTGTGGTGAATGGGTTGTGCCTCCGGGACCAAGTGGATCTGCACCTTCGCCCCGGAAAAATTTCCAATGCCTGACTCAAAAAGGGAAGGAAATTTGTTGAGAACCTGAGTACATGAGACCTCATCGACATGTGATAGCGTTCGGATGTCATCCCAGTTCCAGCGGATTTTGCCCAGCCAGCTCCTTCCAAGCAGTGTGGGGCCATCGTCCAGGACAATCCAGAGTGGCAGTTCGTGCACCGTGCCCTCGTAGGTGACCTTGACCTTGGCACTGCCCAGGACAGTGATGTGCTCTTTGGTGTACGTTCTCAGTTTCGTGTGGATGGGGCTCAGGGCTGGTCTGAGTGCCTTGTTGCACCACAGTCTCTCAAACATCTTTTTACTCATGATGGATTGGCTAGCGCCAGTGTCCAGTTCCATGACGACGGGTAAGCCATTCAATTTTACATTTAGCATTATAGGTGGACATTACGTCGAAAATGTGTGCAGCCCGAGTACTTCAGCATCTGCCTCCTCTCTCTGAGGCTCGAAATTGCTTTGATCCACCATGGACCGATCTTCCTCTGCCACGTGGTGGTTAACAGGTTTTGCAGAGCTTGCAGCTCGTCTGCAAGCTCGTTGGAGATGCCCCATTGTTCCAGAGCTCTTGAAAACATACCCTTTGAATAGGCTGAATGGAAGCCTTGCATTCATCCTTTGTTGCGGACTCCGAGTCATCTGGCTCACCTGAGGCCTGCTGGCAGTTGCAGACTTGTGGTTTCTGCCCTGAACATTTCTGCTCGCAAACACAATTCCAGTTAATTTATGAACATTGCTAGCACTTGTGTGCTGAGAAATTTGTTTGGTGTTATCACTGGTGGACATAAACGCCTGTGCTATCGTAATGGCCTTACTGAGAGTCGGTGTCTCTACAGTCAAAAGTTTTCGTAGGATGATCTCGTGGCCAATGCCTAGTACAAAAAGGTCTCTGAGCATCTGCTCTAGGTAGCCATCAAACTCACATTGTCCTGCAAGTCGCCTTAGCTCGGTGACGTAGCTCGCCACTTCCTGACCTTCAGATCGCTGGCACGTATAGAACCAATACCTCGCCATCAGCACGCTCTCCCTCGGGGTAAGATGCTCCCAAACTAGTGTACACAGCTCCTCATACGACTTATCTGTGGGTTTCACCGGAGCCAGAAGATTCTTCATGAGACTATTGGTCGGTGCCCCGCAGACCGTGAGGAGGACGCTCTCCTTTTTGCAACGCTTCCTTCTCCACCCAGCTCGTTGGCTACAAAATACTGGTCTAGTCGTTCGACATAAGCTTCCCAGTCCTCACCCTCCGAGAACCTATCCAGGATGCCCACAGTTTGCTGCATCTTTGCATTGGATTCGTATACTCGTCGCCAGTTATTATGTTCCTAACACAGATGAGACTGCACATAGGGAGGTTAAAGTAACAGTGACCTCAGTCTTTATCAAGACACTCCAGAGTGAGGAACAGGCCTTAGGGGTCGGCTTATATACAGTGCTCCCAAGGGATGCTGGGATCCCTTGGGACTTCAGGGGATGCGCTCCCTGGTGGCGGAACATGGGAGTGCATGCTTTACAGATACACAACAAGCATGATTGAAAAAGAAGCGTTAGCTTGTGTCTATGGGGTAAAGAAAATGCATCAATATCTGTTTGGGCTGAAATTTGAATTGGAAACGGACCATAAGCCACTAGTATCCCTGTTTTCCGAGAGTAAGGGGATAAATACGTATGCATCGACCCGCATCCAGAGATGGGCGCTCACGTTGTTCGCATACAGCTACGCCATCCGCTACAGGCCAGGTTCAGAAAACTGTGCCGATGCTCTCAGTCGGCTGCCATTGCCCACCACGGGCGTGGAAATGGTGCAGCCCGCAGATTTAGTCATGGTTATGGAAGCATTTGAGAGTGAGCAATCACCCGTCACAACCCGACAGATTAGAACCTGGACGAGCCAGGACCCCTTACTGTCCCGAGTAAAAAATTGTGTGCTTCACGGGAGCTGGTCCAGTGTCCCAGTTGAAATGCAGGAAGAGATAAAGCCGTACCAGCAGTGCAAAGATGAAATGTCTATACAGGCAGATTGCCAAGAAGGGTAGAGACACTTTCAGCAGTGACCTCCACAGTACCCACTCAGGCATCATAATGATGAAAGTGATAGCCAGATCCCACCTGTGGTGGCCCGTTATCGATGTGGACTTAGAGTCCTGCGTGCACAGATGTAACACGTGCGCGCAGTTAAGCAATGCACCAAGGGAGGCGCCACTAAGTTTATGGTCTTGGCCCTCCAAACCGTGGTCCAGTGTTCATGTCGACTATGCAGGCCCGTTTTTGGGTAAAATGTTCCTTATGGTTGTAGATGCGTACTCCAAATGGATTGAATGTGAGATAACGTCGGCAAACACATCTGCTGCCACCACTGAAAGCCTGTTAGCCATGTTTGCCACACACCGACTACCTGATGTCCTTGTGAGCGACAACGGGCCATATTTTGCCAGTGCCGAGTTCAAAGAGTTCATGACCCATAACGGGATCAAACATGTTACATCTGCCCCGTTCAAACCAGCATCAAATGGTCAGGCAGAGAGTGTGGTGCAAACTATCAAGCAGGGCTTGAAGAGGGTAACTGAAGGCTCACGACAGACTCGCCTATCCCGAGTTCTGCTTAGCTACCGCATGAGACCTCACTTGCTCACTGGGATTCCACCCGCTGAACTGCTCATGAAAAGAGCGCTTAAGACAAGGCCCTTGTTAGTTCACCTGATCTACATGAACAGGTAGAGAGCAGGCGGCTTCAACAAAATACATATCATGATAGCGCAAATGTGTCATGCGAAATTGAAATCAATGATCCTGTAAAATATTCAAATGGACTCATTCACCGGAAACACTTGGACCAAATCAAACTCAGATTTCTGGACTATCCTGAGCAACCCACTTTGGACCCTACCTTCTTCGACCCTCCAACATACACACCAGTTGCAACCGACACCGTGGTTGACCACGAAACAGAACCCATCACCTGCGGCAGTCCAGCAGGACTCACCACACCAGGCAGCCGAGCAAAGCCAGCTGCACATCAGCCCAGCGAGGGCCCAACAAACGATTCACCAAAACCAGCATTTTCACCGAGACGATCAACCAGGGAAAGAAAGGCCCCATATCGACTCACCCTGTAAATAGTTACACTGTTGACTTTGGGTGGGGGGAGGAGTGTTGTTATGTATGTAAATTTGTATATACCTTGTACAGCCACTAGAGGGCTCATCCCCTGGAGTCCCAAGGGATGCCACAATCCCACAGGAGCTAGTTAAGGAGGCCTTACAGGCTGCATAGGCACTCTGGAGACCTGCAATAAAAGACTAAGGTCACACTTTACTTTGAGCTCACAGTATCCAGTCAGACTCTTTATTCATATATAATTCCCTCGCGTTGAAGTCTGTCCAATTCGATTTCCACTTTCTCCGTCATCATGTAGGGGACCGCTCGAGCCTTGTGATGAACGGGCCGTGCCTCGGGAACCAAGTGGATCTGTACTTTGGCGCCTGTGAAGTTGCCTGGTTCAAATAAAGATGGGAACTTGCTCAGCACTTGAGCACAGGAAGCATTGTCCACTGACGATAATACTTTGACGTCTTCCCACCGAATCTTTCCCATCCAGCTTCTGCCAAGCAACGTTGGCCCATCGCCTGGTACAATCCACAGTGGCAGCTCATGAGCCTCTCCATCATAGGATACTTTTACGTTCGCACTGCCAATAACTGGTATCAGTTCCTTTGTTTAAGTGCGCAGCTTTATCTGAATCGGGCTCAGCTTGGGTCTTTGTGCTTTGTTGTTGTTGTCCCACAGCCTTTCTAATGCCTTCTGACTCATAATTGACTGACTCGCCCCCGTGTCCAGCTCCAAGGATACAGGAACACCATTTAATTTGACTTATATCATCATGGGAGGACTTTTTGTGGAGAGAGTGTGCACCCTGCACACTTCTCCCTCAGGCTGAGTTGCCTCTCTAGCTTGTCCTTTGTGATCCATGCTGGATTGGGACTCTTCTGCCGACTCCACTGCCATGTGGTGAGTTGCAGTACGTTTGCACATTCGCTGGAGGTGGCCCCTTGTTCTGCAGCTTTTGCACGCATAGTCTTTAAATCAACATTGCTGGGCCCCATGATTATCCCCACAATGCCAGCATTGTGTTAATGATTTCGCATTTACACCCCTTGGCGGCCTAGCAGCAGCAGGCATGCAGGCTCTGTTCTGTGCAGTTCTTATTTGTTCGACAGTTCTGCCTGCAAGTGGCGTTATTATACATACAGTACTTGTCAGTGAGCTCCGATTCTGGTAGGAAGTCATTTGTATGGTATTGCGAATTAGTTCAATCAGCTCAGTCCTTGGCCTTCGTGGGTGCCAGCAAGTCCCTGACGAGGCGGTAGACCTCGGGACCACAACTGGTCAGCAGTATAGCCTTGTGCTTCTCCGCCAATGTGTCCATCTCCCCTGCCAAGTCGTTTGCCACGAAATATTTCTCGAGCCTTTCCGTGAAGGCATCCCAATCATCACCCTCTGTGAAGTCTTTTAGTGTGTCAAAGGTAGCCATAATCGCGTGAAAGTCCGTATTCTCGTCGCCAGTTATTATGTCTGTAATTACCATCGAATAACTCCACAAGGCCTTGTACTGTGAGTAAGAACTATGTGATTTCAGTCCATTTAATATGACTGCAAAGTGAGTGGCAGCATGGCTGGCTGCTTTTTATATGCCCCTGCACACCCAGGGCAGGAAACCCCTGGGCCTACAACAGCAGCGCCCTCAGGTGGTACATCATACATAGTTACATAGTGAATACAAAGAGTTTGCATCCATGACACTTGCCACTGGACCAAGACCTAACTTTGTCAAGCCCGTGTGGTGGCTGGTGTGCATCACCTGGCATCTTCCACCCCCTCAATTGGAATTCAGGACTGGAACATCGGGTCCTTCATCGAAACACCTGTGAACTCGTGGAAGCAAATCATCCTTGTTCTATGGACCGCCTATGATGATGATGATGGTGAGGCCACACCTGGAATACTGCGTGCAGTTTTGGTTTCCATATTTACGAAAGGATATATTTGCTTTGGAGGCAGTTCAGAGAAGGTTCACTAGGTTGATTCCGGAGATGAGGGGTTAACTTATGAGGAAAGGTTGAGTAGGTTTGGCTCCTACTCATTGGAATTCAGAAGAATGAGAGGTGAACTTATCGAAACATATAAGATTATGAGAGGTCTTGACAAGATGGATGCAGAACGGATGTTTCCAATGACCGGGGAGTCTAGAACTAGAGGACATAATCTTAGAATAAGGGGCCGCCCATTTAAAACTTGAGATGAGCAGGAATTTCTTCTCTCAGAGGGTTGTAAATCTGTGCAATTTGCTGCCTCAGAGAGCTGTGGAAGCTGGGACATTGAATAAATTTAAGACAGAAATAGATAGTTTCTTAACCGATAAGGGGTTATGGGGAGCGGGCAGGGAGGTAGCCCTGAGTCCATGATCGGATCAGCCATGATCTTATTAAAACGCGGAGTAGGCTCGAGGGGCTGTATGGCTTGCTCCTGTTCCTATTTCTTATGTTCTTATGAACTAAAGGCTACCATCTTCAGGCAGTAAGACCATCTGTTACAGCTCTGCAACCCACCAGAGGCAATGTGAACTGCTTTGGACCCTCAAGCCCTTACATGTTTGTTGGCGAGCAACCAAGATTGGCGGAGCTCTCTCTCCCCGTGCCTGTCCCGCAACGTCACAGAGGGAAGCAGAATCGTTGGGCAATGCACGCGCTCGTCGCGAGCACCCGTTCAAAATCACCGCGCGTGTCAATGAAGCCTGGCGCGCGCGGGCGCAGGCACGCCCACCACCCGGTTGCGGTGAATCGATCCGTGACGCTATGTGGGCGGGGTGGGCGGTTGCTTTCGGGCACGAGCCCGCCCTCGAGCGCCGCAGCTCCATTCCGAAATTCCGAGCGTGTGAGGTCACAGTGCGGTGGGCGGGGCGGCGCGGCCGTTGCTAGCGGTAGGTGCGCGTGCGCGCTGGCCGTCCTGGCTGTCAGCAAAAGGACGAGAGAGAGAGAGAGAGGGGAGCGTCGCGGATCATGGCGGCTCCCTTAGCGCAGTTTGATGAGGACTGGCAGGATTTCTACGAGTTCAAAGCGCCGCTGGGTAGTTACAAACTGGACCACGTCAACTCCAACGGCGTGCCCAGCCCTGCCATCGCCGCCAGCACTGGCTTCGGGGCGCTGGAACACAGCCTGGAAGATTTCTCGGAGCTCGACAACTTCTCGGGCGAGATCGTGAGCTTCAAGTCGATGGAGGACCTGGTCAACGACTTCGACGAGAAGCTGACGGTGTGTTTTCGGAACTACAACACCAACACGGAGAACATCGCCCCGGTCAAGCCCATCTCGGAGGAGAGCATCATGAGGGACGACGAGTGAGTAGGGTGGGAAGCGGGAGTGCGGTGCGGGACGAGCTCCGGTGGGCTTGAGTTACCTCCGCTGGTCCCAGCGGCTCAGTCCTCCGCTGAATGAATAGGAATGCTGGAAACTTTGTCCTCTTGACACTTGCGGTCCCGGCTCCCGTGTCATCTCCCAGTGCGCCATGGCTTGATAGTTCGGAGTTTCTTGCAGGCTTTCTCTTTCTCTGCAGATCTCCTTTCGTCTCCCAGATGCGGGTATTTGCCAATTTCTTTCATTTTTGTTTGCATTTCAATTTTTTTTTAAATTCCCACATTTCATTTCCTTTTTTCCGTAGCTTCAAACTTTTATGCAAAGCAGTCATCATCAGCCCGAATATAAAATGAGAACAATGGCAATACTGGAAATGTTAGAGTTTGCATAACACGCAGGCAGAGCTAACCATTGTATTTCAATTCATATATAAGGATAGTCTGTTGTGCAGATCGTTGGGTAAACTGCCTGCACCATACTGCAGGCAATTTATGCCCATAGGTCGCAAATATATTATCATAATGCCGGCAGTTAGTTAAAATTCTGCGCTCCCAGTTTTACTCGGAACGCGTCTAATTATAACGGGTTGTAGCTAAATGTGTTTCTTCTTTGTTGATACTTATAAATTTAGACAGCCAATATTTCTCGGTTCAAAATTAGTAGCTTTCAGTATTCAGCTGTGAATCTGTAGTCTGCCAGAGGACAAGTCCATATAATTTCCTTATAACTATTAGAATCTCTGAATAACCAATGGCAATATCAAGATATTTTGTTTAAACTGAAAATGCAAGTGTTGGTGCTATGTTCTAGTAACCATTGGGCAGATAACCATCAAATACACAACCACAAAGGTTAATGTATGGAGCTGTTGATCTTGAATGGATTATTTCTGAAGCTGATGGATGAAATACATCTCTGCAGTAAGTGATCAGTACTCTAACATACTAGTATCTCATAATATTTTAAAGGGAGTTACTGATACACTAAGCAAAATGTTGGACCATGTATGACACTGATGGTTTTATAAGTAGTATTGAGGTAAGATGTCATAAAATAATTCAAATTACAACTTAAATTTATTGGCCTATCCAATTATCATTTTCAGATTATTAAAATCTAAGGCCTAGCACTATGTGCTTAATTTGTGTGCTTCCTGATCAAAATATATCTCTCTGAAGATTCTAAATCATTGTTATCATTCAAAAGAATTATATATTGGGTCTAATGCTCACTTGCGATGTCATTGTTCATATAATTAAATCTCAAATCATTTAAATAGCGTATTTTGTAGAACTAGTTGATCATCTGTGATTCTCTCTTACCAGTCTGATTCATTATGATTTTCCTTTTATTTTTCTCCTTTCTTTCGCTATGTTTTTTTCACACTTTTGTTGTTGTTTTTTGCATCAGACTTTTTCCTGCTCCTCTCCATCTTCCTGTATCTCCTTACTTCTGTCTGTTTGCAGTATGTTGTACACTACGCATCAAATATTTTACTTTACTGATTTGTATTTTTAAAGGCACAATGATGGTGGTCAATGTGAATTTGGTAAGAGGTGGGGATTGAGTGTTTTATTAATTTTCAAACCAGAGTTGTCTATCTTTCAGGTTTGTTTGGCATAATACTTTGATAGCTCCTTGTTTTTTCTCTCTGAAACTCCATTTACTAATGTTTTAGTCCTTCACACCCTGGTATCCCATAGTTTTGGAGACCATCTATGTGAACAATCTTTCCAATATTAAGGTTGGCATCAACAAACAGCTGCTTTTTTTTAAAAACAGAATGACACAATTTCCAATTGTTATATATGGAACTAGGTGGCTAGCTTTTTTTTAAAAAAAAAATAAAGAGAACCAGCAGTAGTTTGATGGGTTAGATGATCTCCTGTAACATTTTATGATTCTAGTTTCAGGTTTGCACACTTCCAATGTTTGACATACCTAAGTTTCTCATTTGCATTGCTGTGATTTTGTTTTTCAATTTACTGTTGTTTGTGTTGTATTCACAGATCTATAAGGCACGTGGTTTTATTTATACATACATACATACATATAGTTCTGGATCCTTCAGCCTACTCTCTCATTCTGGTAGTACAACTCTTTAAAAACTCGCCCATTGACAAAAGTAATTTTGAGATCTGCAGTATCCATTTGGTTTTCTGAACTGGTGGATATCAAGCACTTGCCTACCAGAACGCTGAAAGGATATGGAAGCAGTGAAAAAGGACCATAGGAGACCCAGTGAAAATTATTCCAGGTTTTTGATCCCATTGCTCCCTCCAACCTCTCCCCATGTTTCAGACACCCCTCAAAATTCTGGGCAGGATACAAGAAAGCAGCTACCATTTACTATTCTGTTTTACACTCCCTTCTAGTTTCCACTCTATCCCTCTCATAACCTTCCCTGACTTCCTATTTTAATAAATAAGACTATTACTTATAGTAATCAGCATTCCTCCTCTGAATTTTCCTCTCTCGTTCCTCATGAACTTCAAACACACCATCCTGTACAGTGTTCTTCCTACCTGAAACCTCTGTGTCGATTACTCTAGTTCAACAACAACTTGTATTTATATAGCGCCTTTAACATAGTCCCAAGACGCTTCACAGGAGTATTATGCGATTAAAAATTTGACACCGAGCCACATAAGTAGAAATTAGCACAGGTGACCCAAAGCTTGGTCAAAGAGGTATGTTTTAAGGAGTATCTTGAAGGAGAAAAAAGAGGTTTAAGCAGGGAGTTACAGAGCTTGGGCCTAGGCAACAGAAGGCATGGCCTCCAATGGTTGAGCGATTATAATCGGGGATGCTCAGTAGGGCAGAATTAGAGGAGCGCAGACATATTTGGGTGGGGGGGTTGTGGGGCTGGAGGAAATTAGAGATAGGGAGGGACGAGGCCATGGCCATAGAGGGATTTGAAAACAATGATGAGAATTTTGAAATCGAGGCGTTGCTTAACCAGAAGCCAATGTAGGTCAGCGAGTACGGATGATGGGTGAACGGGACATGGTGAGAGTTAGGACACGGGCAGCCGAGTTTTGTATCACCTCTTGTTTACATAGGATAAAATATAGGGGGGCAGCCAGGAGTGTGTTGGAATAGTCACGTTTAAAGGTAACAAAGGGTTTCAGCAGCGGATGAGCTGAGGCAAGAGCTGAGGTAGGAGGGAGCAATGGGATCGAAAACCTGGAATAATTTTCACTGAGTCTCCTATGGTCCTTTTTCACTGCTTCCATATCCTTTCAGCATTCTGGTAAAGTGCTTGATGTCCACCAGTTCAGAAACCCAAATGGATACTGCAGATCTCAAAACTACTTTTGCCAATGGGTGAGTTTTTAAGAGTTGAACTACCAGAGTGATGGAGGCAGGTGATGTTACGGAGGTGGAAATAGGCGGTCTTAGTTATGCTGCAGATATGTGGTCGAAAGCTCATTTCAGGGTCAAATATGACACCAAGGTTGCGAACAGTCTGGATCAGCCTTAGGCAGGAGTTGGGGAGAGGGATGGAGTCCGTGTCGAGGGAACGGAGTTTGTGACGGGGACTGAAAACAATGGCTTCGGTCATCCCAATATTCAATTGGAGAAAATTTCTGCTCATCCAGAACTGACAACTTGGAGACCGTGGAGTGGTCAAAAGAAGTGGTAGTGAGGTAGAGTTAGGTGTCATCAGCGTGCATGTAGAAACTGAAAGTGTTTCCGGATGTTGTTGCCACTGACCAACATGTAGATGAGAAATAGGAGGGGGCCAAGGATAGATCCTTGGGGGATACCAGAGGTAACGATGCAGGGGTGGAAGAGAAACCGTTGCAGGTGATTCTCTGGCTACGATTAGATAGATAAGAATGGAACCAGGCAAGTGCAGTCCCACCCAGCTGGATGACGGTGGAGAGGCATTGAAGGATAAAGTGGTCAACCGTGTCAAAGACGGCAGACCAGTCAAGAAGGACGGGGAGGGATAGTTTGCCTTTGTCACAGTCACAAAGGACGTCATTTGTGACTTTGATGAGAGCCGTTTCGGTACTGTGGCAGGTGCAGAAACCAGATTGAAGGGATTCAAAGATGGAATTGCAGGAAAGATGGGCATGGATTTAGGAGGCGACAGCACATTCAAGGACTTTGGAGAGGAAAGGGAGGTTGGAGAGGAAAGGGAGGTTGGAGATGGTGCGGTAGTTTGCAAGGATGGAGGGATCAAAGGTTGTTTTTTTTTTTGAGGAGAGGGGTGATGACGGTAGATTTGGGGGAGAGGGGGACAGTACCTGAGGAGAGAGAACCGTTAACAATGTCAGCTAACATGGGAGCCAGAAAAGGAAGTTGGGAGGTCAGCAGTTTGGTGGGACTAGCAAGTGGGTCTTATGGACAGGATGAGCTCAGTAAGGTCATGAGGGGAGATTGGAGAAACAATGTGAAATCAGGACTAGGGCAGGGGGCTTCATTAGAGGAGGTTTAGCCCGGAGAGCTAGGGGAAGGAAGGGAAGAGGCAGAGGCAGCCAAACTGGATGGTCTTAGTCTTAGAGACAAAGAAGTCCATGAGCACCTCGTATCTATTGTCGGAGGTGAGGGTAGAAAGTAAGGAGAGGGATTTAAAAAGACCGTTTGCAGTGGAGAATAGAAGCCAGGGTTTATCTTTACATTCCAGAATGATTCTGGAATAGTGAGCGATTTTGGCAGACGAGAGCAGGATCCGATAGTGCTTTATGTGGTCCAGTCAGATCTGGCGGTGAATGGCTAAACCAGTTCAGTCTTTCCCAGACTAGAAAACTGTGGAGCTCCTTACTTCCCTCAGTCCTTTCAAGTTCATAATCTAGGCTGACACTCTTGTGTAGTATTTGAAGGAGTGCTGCATTGTTGGTGCTATTCTTCACATATGATGTTACACTGAGATCTCATCAGTTTGTTCTAATGGGCCTGAAATAGGTACCTTATTTGAAGAAGAGCAGGGAAATCTGGCCAACATCCCTCCTTCAATCAGCATCACCAAGAACAGACTAAGTGGTTAATTATCTCATCGCTGTTTGCAGGAACCTGTCGTGTGCAAAATGGCAACTGTATTTGCTTACAGAGTCAGTTTATTTCAACGTAATTCATTGCATGCAAAATGCTTTGAAATGTTTTTGAGATGTAGTACTATTTCAATGTAAGTCAGTATTTCTAGCTTCCATTCTTTCCTATCTTTCTGTATTTTATGGACACTAAAACTATGGTAATTTCTCCTTGAGCTTCCCTCTCTTGTACCTCATTCTCCATGGTGGTCTACTTCCCTGCATCCTCTCATGTTGAAATCAAGACTCATCAAATGCTTAGTCCTTCCTAGGAGATTGATAGCTGTGGCATTTCCACACCTCCTCCAGCCTTGCTTCCTTCTGAAATCTACTGGCATTTAAAACCCGAGCTTGGTGTATTGTAATCACTACTTCTTGATTTTTCTTTCTTTTGAACCTTAGTGTCCTCTAAATTTCTCAGTTTAAAAAAAAACTCCCAAAGGATCCCTTATTTTTTGTCCTCTACACTGCCCTATTAATAACTTACTGTTACATAATAAAAACTGTTGAATTATTGCAACCTCTTTGTGGAAAAAGAGAGAATAAACAGATCTCCCTTCAGCATATTTCACCATGTGAATTTGAGGACATCATATAATCTTTAGACTTTGCTTAATTTTAAAAAGCTTTACAGGTTGTTAAATATAATGCTCTTTAGAGTTTTGTTTAAAAGTGGACCCCTGACCCAGCTGAGCTTGTCACTCTCCACAAACCTTGCAGTATTGCAGTTTACCTATGAATGTTTGCTCTTGTACCACACACCGCTTGTGTTATGTGCTAAGTCTGTAGCTGTGTGTGAATGTGGTAAGTGTAGCCTGCTTGTTCCGCTACATATTAAATATGAGTCCTGTCAGGGTGGCAGAATTCAAAAAGAAACTTAACTGGTAGATTTGCTGATGATGTGATTATAGTGTCATCCAAGCCAGTTAAAGCATTATCTGCCTTTTTAGGAGGAATGTATGAACTAGATAATCTTAATTGAAACATATTTTTTATAGTAATGAAGAATTTGATTTCATGCTCTTGGTTTTTTTTTATAAAGTGCTAGTAATATTACCAGTAAATCCTGAAAATCATGCCAATTGACTGCGATGCCAAAGATTTTACTTGCTACATGGTATCATGCAGCACCTGAGAACTGTGAATTCTGAGCTGCAGTCCTACGGCAGAATGCTACAATCTCTTGCAGATAAAAACAAGCTGCAGCAAAATGATGTTAGCAAAGGTCCCCACACAGGCTGGGAAAAGCTTGAGGGTTTCCTTTCACTGTTGACAACTTTTATTTTTAGTAAACTAGCCGTGTTTTATTAAATGTGCCCAATCCTTGAAGGTGAAAAGATTTTTGAAATCTATTGTATTATGTTAAGTGGCTATCAAGGAAAAGAGTGTTTGCTTGAAAGCTAGAAACCCGGTTGCAGTTATACTGCAGCTGGTGAATTTAGGCTGGTATTTGCTGCTGCTGATGTTTGCTATTCTATACACTTTCAGAGTTTTCAGTATGAAGAGAGGGCCTCCTTGTGGACCCCTGCCATAATAAAATGTTCTTCCTGGGGAACTCTCTTTTCTCTCTGACTGGCAAGGAGTCCAGGACAGAGTGATAGTGCCTCCGACAGTGTAGCATCATTTGTATGAGATGTTAAACTGAGGCCCCTCTCAGATGGACATAATAGATCCCATGGCACAATTTGAAGAAGAGCGGGGGAGTTCTCCCATTATTTATCCCTCAACCAACATCACACACAGATTATCTGGTCATTATCTCATTGCTGTTTGGGACCTTGCTGCCATGTTTCCTACATTATAGCAATGACCACTTGGAAAAATACATTATTGGCTGTAAAGCACTTTGGAACTTTGAGGTTGTGAAAGGCACTATATCAATGCAAGTTATTTCTTTTTTCTTTTTGAAGTAAAATAATTTCATGTGCACATTGATGCAAAAATATATTTACAGTATAATTAAGGTGTCTGCCCCCAATCTGACACTCTTGAACCATAAGCCAAGCGATATGAGACAACTTGTCAGAGGTCATCCATTATTGTTTTGAGATCACATGGGCTACAGTATAACTCCAACCCTATGTTTTGGTTTTTGCCGCCGCTCCACTTCTCTGTCCACCTTAAAAGCTTTCCCAAAAGCCATCTTTTCAGCCAAACATTCAGTCGCTTCTACGCGCTCCTGCTCCTGCACCTCCTTCCTCCCCCGCCCCGGTAAAATGCAGTTGGACATTTTTTATGTTACAACAACTTGTATTTATATAGCATATGTATTATCAGAAGCTATTATTTTGCATCAAGTTAATTTCTACCTCTTCAATTCCAATTGACTCTTTAAATTTAAACTCTGTTAAGAGCAGACTTAAAGGAGCCTATTGATGGTCTAGATTGTAGCAACATTTTTAAGTGACTTTGTGGTACCTAAGTGCCAGAAATTTCTCCACATCTATTTTCTTCTCCGCAAAAAAGTAAATGTGAGACCTGAAGATCAAGCATCACGTGAGGAAGGAGCAGGTAGTGCGATAGTACTACACGATGAAGAGCCAACAAATGCTACTGCAGTGTCCAATGTACCCAACTGCTCTGGTATGCTTTGTTTTGCTCAGATTTGCATTAGCAGAGGTTTGTCAGTTGGCTGCCACCTGTCTTTTTGCAGCTGTGATTAGAGTGTGGTATGGGGAGAAAAAGAATTGAGGGAGTTAATTCTTAGATTTTAAAAAAAAAACTTAGTTTAAAAGCAATTGGTCTGTGATAAATATGAATGAACCTACATGAGCTTCACTGAAGGAGTCATTAATATTCAGTTAGGTATTTTCATAAGCTACTCCTGGCTTTCCATGAAATTAGTTTGTAACGGTGAGGTCAGATTTAGGAGCCAGGGTTGCCCAGTGATTTATCCAGAGCACCAGAATGATTTGTGAAATTCCATTGTTTCCAATGTTTACCTGTGTTGCAGCTGTTCTACACTTTCCCACCTCGACATGTCATTACAATTTGTTTTCCTTGACGCCAAAATTCCATGCTACTAAAGAGCCAAATTGGCATACATCTGGTTGCCGTGCATGGCAACATTTCCATGATTACTTTGTCTTGCCTTAGGAACTATTTGTTTATCATGACAGGTATATTTTTTGTTAACATTTGGCATTATGGTTGTAGACTAATCAACAGCCCTATCTGTCCAAATCTAGGTTATTTATGTTCTTCACTTGCATAAAGCATTTGAGCTATTCCGCTTAATTACCATATTCATTGGGCTCCATTTTCCCCAGTTATCTGCGCGTTTTTTTTTGACGCACGCCGCTTTTTTTGGTGTAAATTTCAAATATTCAAGTTGTCCCAAAATTTCTGCCCCAGCATAACTCAGTTAGTTAGGATTTTTTGTGTGATTAGGGGATGTAACCTGATGTCTGCGCCAGTTTTTCACATTTATGCAAGTTTGGCCAACGTACATTTTTCCTAGGACGGCATATGTGAGCACTCCCAAAAAATCTTCTGGGCACTTAAGAAAAACCAGCGCACATTAAAAAAATCGATGCAGAAAGACGCCATTGTTTTTATGTGAAGTTTTGGAGGGAGTCAAGAAGACAAAGAATATGCATCATGAAGCTTAATTTTTTCAAACTCAAAAGGGAGAAAATGGAAGTCTATGCAATTCTTTAATTTTTGATTTTATTCAAAGTGCAACGCCACCACCGAACGTCTCCTCACTGGGCTTGAGGGTTGGAGCATCGGCTGGCAGAATTGCTCCGTCGCCCGGACACGGGGGCTCGGCTTCAAAAGAATTCTGGGGTGGACGCCGAATTGAAGGGATGAGAACCCTTGCACTATACAGCAACTTCAAAAGAAGCCCCAGGTGGGGGGCAGGTGGATGTGTGGACGCCGAGCCCCTGTGTCCAGGCGAGGGAACGATTCTGCCGGCCGACCATCAAGCCCAGTGAGGAGACGTTCGGTCGGTGGTGGGGTGGTACTTTAAAATATATCTAAAATTAAAGAATTGCATTTGACTTCGTTGCTACAGATGTCTTTTGAATGCCTAGCTTCCTGTTCTAAGCAAGCCTATTGCGCATGCGCAGACCTGAGTGTGATCCATACTAGGGTGTTGACTGCGGTAGGGTGGGGTGGGGAGGGGAGAGAGATGGGGGCCATATTGACAATTCCATACCTCGTGCAAGCCTTCTGCATGATGATGCTGCAGAGGAGATGATTGATTCGATCTCATCGCATGAGGAACCTCGGAGCATGTAGGATGATGGGCAGGAAGCCTTACCCACATCGGGTATATCGATACGGGTGTTCATACCTGCACCGGAATGATGCAGACTGTGTGAGAAAGCTGCGTTTCTGCAAAGAAGTTGTAACCGAGATCTGTGAGTTAGTAAAAGCAGACCTGCAACCTAGAAGCGTCAGGAGGACTGCTTTGTCAGTTGATGTGACGGTTACAGCTGCACTTTCATTCTATGCATCTGGATTATTCCAGGCCACAACTGGGGATGTGTGCACCATTTCTCAACATGCAACACATATTCGCATTCAGCAGGTGACTGCTGCACTATATACCCAGAGGAATGACAACATAAAGTTCCCCATGACCGCCCAGGTAATGCATGAAAGGGCTGTGGGCTTCTCCAGGATTGCTGGCCTCCCAAAGGTACAGGGCTACATTGATTGTACCCACATCGCCTTGCGAGCACCTTTTGGAGGGTTCAGAGATGTACAGGAACAGAAAAGGCTTCCACTCCGTGAATGTGCAGCTCGTGTGTGACGACATGCATCACATCATGTCAGTTGTTGTGAGATAGCCTGGGAGCACCCATGATGCTTTCATCTTGCATAGAGAGCGCTATATCTGCCATGTTTCAGCAGCAACCAGAAGGGCAGAGCTGGCTGCTGGGAGACAAAGGGTTTGGCCGCACCACCTAGCTCATGACTCCCCTACGCGTAACCTGGATGGAAGCTGACCGGGAATACAAGAAGTCGCACATTGCAATGCGCAGCATTATAGAGAGGACCATTGGCATCTTGAAAATGCCTGGACCAATTTGAAGGCTACTTGCAGTACTCCCCTGAGATTGTCGGTCAGTTCACTATTGTATGCTGCATAACTTAGCCATCATGAGGCAGCAGCAGGTGGTGGTAGAAGACCCACTAGAGGTGAGAGTGGCTGATGATGAGGAGGAAGATGCAAAGGACGAGGAATTCATGCAACTACCTGAAGCTGGAGCACAACGGCAGAGGAGGTAGGCCGTCGTGCCCCTTTAATGATTGCTCGAGCCTTGCATCAACAGCTCATCCGTGAACACTTTGCTGCCTGAAGCCTTAGCGGCAACTATTTCAAATGAACCATGTTTGCTGTTTGGACCTGTTCCGTAATGTTGTGTTGTGTTAATGGAACAAATCGAAATGATTCAGTTATAATTTAAAATATATTTTATTGTTTGTACTTAACTTGGCTTTAATAAAAATATTCTTGTATCAAACTTTAAAGTTTTCAGTTAAGATCGCTTACAAACTTTTAAACTTGTAAATTTACATCTCAAATTAAAAGTTTTTTTGTAAGTGAACAGTTACAACAGTAATAATAATAACAGCAGCAAAGAAAGGCTGCACCCATCTCTCTACCCACATATTCTAAGACCGCCCGCTGCGCTTGGTCTTGGTGACTCCACCCCTCCCCGCAGGCGGTAGCGCAGCGTTTCTCGGGTTGGTACCAAGCTTATTCTTTCGAGCATCTCTGATAATGCGCACTTCTTGACGGGGGGGGGGGGTTCATGAGCAGGTGGTAATATGGAAGGCCTGGCTTGGGCCTCTTCAGAGGCTGGTTTAGGGATTGGAAGTGGCAGTTGATTCTGTCAATGGTCACGGGATCTGGGCGTGTTACCTTATTGCAGCAGCTAACTCTGACATTCCCTCCCTCGTGCCCCAACAGAATCTCAACTACCTGCAACATTCCCTCCCTCATGTGCCCGGACAACGTTCCCATTTCTCGTGAAAGTGTTGTTACTTCTCCTGACAGTCCTGATACCTCATCACCCACCCCACTGATGGTGTCCAGGAGTTATCGCGTAAGGTCAGTGCTCTCCGCACTCATTGCCATCATCTGAATCACATCTGTTAGATCCTGCGCCTCAGGAGAGCGCTTTCGAGCTCTCCTTCCTCTCCTCACCCTGGGTGTGGCTCACTGCATCCCACTGGGACCCGCAGTCTTGGATGGTGGGGCCCTGGGTATACCTCGCTGCACCCCCCTGGAATCTCCAGCCTTGGACTGTGAGAAACCATGGAATGCCCCAACACTCGTACCACTCAGGAAAGGGCCTGGCACCTCAATGGGTGGCACCTGCACCTCCCTGAGTGAATCCAACAGTGGGGGCTTCATCCATCACCTCCCCCTCACCCCATGTTCTTTGTCTGGAAGGTGGGATCTTCAGCTCGTCTGCATCTGAATCATCTTCTGTATTGGCTTCAGCCTCATCGGGGTTGGCCTCCAGTTCTGCAAAATATAATAAAACAGACACATGGTTCGCAGCAGAGGAGGGGGCAGGGTGGGTGGCATGAGTAGGCAGGCAGCAGGCTCATTTGAAAGACCACGATGAATGATAGCACATTGCATCAACCGAAGCGTAGCTGATGGAGACATCCCCATGAACCGAAGCATGGCTAGCCCGAGCAGTACTTAACATTTAGCAAAGCCAGACTGTGGAATTTGTAGGACTTGCCCTCTCCCTCGAGTGTGGGCCCAGCTTGTGCAGTGGTGGTTGCTTTTCTCCAGGCAGGACCCATCTAAGCAGCGACCTTGTCTTCCACGGGAGTCAGTGGGTGCAGATTTACCGGGCCTCCTGTTCGAATTCTTTCCCTTTTTGTTGTGCGCCACCTTCCTCTGCAAAGATGAAAATATAACTTTTTAGAGAGGGTGTCTTTCTGCTGGGTGGGACATATACAGGTGGTCACATTTACAATTGCAATTCCAGTGAATAAATGAAAATATTACTTACACTAACTACTTGACCAAGGTCCTGCCACTTTTTGCATTGACCTCCGGACCTCGGGGTGGTCACCATTGCACAGTAATCTTCTTCTGCAAGTTGCTTCCAGCGTTTCTTTTGGTGAAACTTTTATGTGACTTCTGCTGGTGTCCAGCACATGCCATCGGGCCTCAATTACAGTAACTAGTGGCTCCACTTCGTCCTGCGAGAGATTCTTGGTTCTTGAGCCATGTTGCATATTGTATTGCAGCTCCGATTTTTTTTTTCTACTGAGAATTGAAGTTCTCACACACAACTGGCTATTTAAAAATGGCCAAATGCAGACCGGGAGCTGTACTGAGCATGCACGCCCAGAGTAATCACGTAAAAAAAAGTTTTTTTCCCGCATGTGCAGAAGGGGGGCATCGTTTTTTTGGCGCAGACATTTGGCGCCAATTTCAAAAATTAGAATGGGGATACTTGCAAGTTTATTTTTTTTTGGAGTAGTTGGCATTGGGGAAAATTGAGCCCATAAATCCAGGGTCTACACTTGCACCATTTTGATGGTTAAAAAACTTTTGGGCTGCATTAACTCTTTCATCTGACGCCATGCTAAGATTTTAATCTCATTATATGTGGAATCCTGGGTGCAGACTGGAACCTACCATTTCAAGTGATATTTTTAAATTACCAACGTACTTTGCTATCCTATCAGTTACTATATATTTTGTATAGCAGACAATGTTGGTCTTAAATATTGTAATCTTTTTTCCTTGTGGTTGCCTTCTGATTTCAGTTTGCAAGTCAAATAGCTGTACCTTGGAGTATCTGGAGGTATACTAGATCAAGTGTGAGCCTGCACTTTTTCCCACTTTACTGAAGAGTATGTGAATTTTCTGTCCTGTAAAATGGATAACTGGAAGTGATGTAGGCAGTAATCTCATTGGGGAGGGATGAAAATGAGAGGGTTAATGCAAACTATAAGAACCAAACTTGAAAAGTACTCATCTGAACCCAAACACAAGATTACAGACTTAATAACTCCAGGATATCTTGCATATGAAATGTATTTATTTTAAGGATTTTTTTT
This sequence comes from Pristiophorus japonicus, assembly GCF_044704955.1. Classification (NCBI taxonomy): domain Eukaryota; kingdom Metazoa; phylum Chordata; class Chondrichthyes; family Pristiophoridae; genus Pristiophorus; species Pristiophorus japonicus. The sequence continues at coordinate 30,525,558 of NC_091985.1, forward strand.
TTTAGCATTATGGAAGCATATTTCTTGCTAAAAATGTATGACTGAAGAATTAATGATTGTGACATAATCAAGAAAACATGGCCTTGTCATAGTCAGTAGGGCTGTTGTTTTGCAACATCTGTATCTGCTCAGTAGTGAAATACTAGAGTTTTTTTGGGGAGGCTGCAAAGCAAACTGTTCCCTTTCCTTGGGCTCCTTGCCGGCCAAAGCCATTCAGACAACTGAATTAGTTGAGAATAGTCGACTTCAAGTCTGACTCTACTCTTCGCCATGTCAGAAATGTATTATTATGTCCTCTGAGATTACAACTGGAGCAGCAACACTGGTCTGCTCGTGCTTAAATCAGACTGCAGGATTTGAACACACAAACAGACACTCTAGTACTGAGGGAGTGCTGCATTGTTAGATGTGCAGTGATTCAAACCGAACGTTCTTGGTTAAATAGACTAATCTGTCTCTTCCAGTGGTTGAAGTGAACATTAAAGTTTGTATAGCATTATTCAAAGAAAAGCAGTTAGTTTGCCATGTATCCTGGCAAACAATCTTCTGTCATTCATTACTTAGCTGTTTGTGCATTCTTGTTATACCCATATTGGCTGCTGCATTTTTAAAAATTCATTTATGGGATGTGGATGTTGCTAACAAGGCCAGCATTAATTGCCCTCGAAGATGGTGGTGAGCCATCTTCTTGGACCGCTGCAGTCTGTCGTGAAGGTACTCCTACAGTGCTATTGGGGAGGGAGTTCCAGGATTTTGTACCAGTGACGATGAAGGAACGGTGATGTACTTCCAAGTCGGGATGGTGTGCGACTTGGAGGGAAACTTAGAGGTGTTGGTGTTTCCATACTGTCCTTGTCCTTCTAGGTGGTACAGGTCACAGGTTTGGGAGGTGCTGGCAAGTTGCTGCAGTGCATCTTGTACATACTGCAGCCGGTAGTGGAGGGAGTTAATGTTTAAGGTGGTGGATGGGGTGCCAATCAAGCAGGCTGCTTTGTCCTGGAGGGTGTCGAGCTTTATGAACTGGAGCCGAACTCATACAGGTATTCCATCACAATCCTGACTTGTGCTTTGTAGATGGTGGAAATGCTTTGGGAAGTCGGGAGGTGAGTCACTTGCCACAGAATACCCAGCTTCTGACCTGTTCTTGTAACCACAGTATTTATATGGCTGGTCCAGTTAAATTTCTGGTCAATGGTGACCCCCAGGATTAGACTATGGTAATGCCATTGAATGTCAAGGGGAGGTGGTTAGACTCTCTCTTGTCATTGTCTGGCACAAATGTTACTTGCCATTTATCAGCCCAAGCCTAAATGTTGTCCCAAGTCTTGCTGCATACAGTACGTACTGCTTAATTTGCTGAAGAGTTCTGAATAGAATAGTCAGTTTCTGTCTGTCCTGGGGCGGGGCTGGGAGCATGTGGTCCGACTGAGTGACAGTTGTACCGACCAATGTGCGATCAGGGCCCACCCGGCCCCTCAACCAATCAGGGCGGGGAGCGATGGGTCTGCTCCAATGAGGATGCGGCAGGGCCAACGGGGGGGTTGGAGCTTCCCCGGGCGTTGCTGCGGAGAGGAGGGAGGGAGGGAGGGGAAATGTGGGTGGGAGAGTAAGGGGAGAGGGAGGACATCAGCGTTGATCTATAGACGAAGAAGATAACAATCTAAACAAGTACTGTTGCAATAAAGATACTAATTTGACTGTAGATGTTTTGCAGGTTCTAAATATTCTGTTGTGCTTTCTTCAGATTTTACATGGAAGATAATGTATGTACTTTTTAGAATGCTTAAAATATATTATAGTATTCGTTTAGCTGAGGCTTTGGATTTCCCCCTCCTTTTTGATTGTAACTCCCATTGTATACATATAAGTAAGTATATATAGACAGTCTTGCTTAGAATTCTTTCTGGGACATTGACTGACTTTCTAATGCTACTTCTACAGCATAGAGATCTGTGACATTGTGGCTTCCTCCAAGGCAATTGTAATGGACCAGTGTACTTCATTAGTAATATCTACCACTGCAATATAAAGGGGGAGGTGTGATGGTTAAAGCAGGCAGATGGAATTATTATTGTTCAGGAAGGACAGGATATGATATTGAAGATTTATAATGTAGGATTATGATTAAATGTCTTCATTTTAGTCCTTTTTCAAGTTGCAATTGAGGACTGAACCCATCCTGGTTCGTTTCTTGAAGAGTTGTTTAAGTTAGCCCTGAAGGTCCTTCTCATTTCTCCAGAAATGAGAATTCAATCCATATCTGCTTTCACGATAAGTTAATTAAAGTGAACATCTGTTCAGTAACGTTTTTGATTACTGTGTCTGGAGCCATTAAAATTAGCTTCTAATCATTTGTGAGAATAACATATCTGTTTGCAGCAAATTGATTTTCTGTATAGTTTAAAGGTGAGGTTTTTTTCCCCCTGTTATTAGGTGAGCATTCAGCAGCATTTCATGCACTCCGTTTCAACATTGACGGCACAAATGTAGTATTTGCATAATATATTCCTTCACACTTGAATTATGATTTATTAAAAAAATCAACTTGTTTCAACGTATGGCTTCTTATTATAGTGCGGCTCATGACAATGAACTTAACGATCTGATTTATTTTTTTGGTGGTGAGGTTTTTTCCTTTCCCTCTTGAAGATGAGAAACACTTTTCCACTTTGGGCGCCCATTGTTGGCATTAAGAACTTCAAGGCCAGATCCAGCACAACCTGCTACGGAGCAACGCTTCCTCTACATTCCCAATCTATAATCCTCATTTCTACTAGACAACCCTCCTGGACCAGTGTACATTTTTCAGTACTTGTAGAACTGCCAATTTGTGTGAAACTATTGTGGTTTGTTTTGTTCTGTGAATTCATATATATTTTCCAATGCACTAGAATACAATACAGTGTGAGCATTAATTACATTGAATAGGCTGGTGTGTGTTGTTTATGGTTTTGAGTAAAGTTCATGTACTGGAAAAATGGCAGTTTGTGTTTTGAAGCAGTTTTCCTTTCCAGACTGTATAGGCCAGCTACACACAAACAAGCAGTGCAGGGAAATAGACAATTCCTGATGTGAATTCTGTACCTCTAGAAACACTGATGCCACCTCTTTTATATAGCAGTACTGCTGCGGGAGTCAGGACGACAGAAATGTTATTATAAATGCAGCATAAGAATGTATGCTAGATTGCTTTCCATAATTGCTATAATGCTATTGTACTTTATTTTTTGTCCACCCAAAAAAAAGCTTACTAGATTACAAAATGCAGGGAACTCACTCTGACAAGGATGATGCTGTTTCTTTGTAATCTGCTTATCTTTGTGTAAGGAATCTTTGTCAAGGAATGCTGATAAAATTGTTTGCTCTCTGGGGCTGACCAGATGGGCCAAAATGGTCTTTTGTCTTCTACATTCTCATGCTCCTATTACAGGAGGGAGCTCATGTACTGGAAAAGGACAACATATAGTGTAAGCCAGTGGTCAGTTGTGCAGCACACATTTCTATTTCAAAAACCTCAGGAGGAAATTATCTTCTGTTTACTGCTTTTTGCTGTGAGGTAATACTAACATTGAAATAGTTTAATAATGCAATGAATTAAAAAGATTTCTTTCTGCCCCCCCTTCCAATTCCTACTTAAATCTTTTCAGTACCAGCCAGAATGATGAGAATAATTTCATTATAATTCTCTGCATATAGGCATTTACGTCTGTTGTCAATTTCATAACTTACAGACAGTGTGATTTATGCCGTAAGGACTTATGATTCGTAATACATGCCACATTACATTAATCAATGTATTGTAGCAGTGGCGTGGTGGCATTAATGGTTGAATGTTTGGGGATTTCCATTTATGAGATTCGGATTTGAATCTGAGCCGTCCCTGACATTTAAATTTAATTGGCTGATTTCTGACTTTTTTTTTAGCTACGCTGAAAAATGGAGCAGCTCCTATTGGTGTTTATGGAATCACTGACAGTGGAATTTGTTTCAAAAAGCATTATATATTTTGATTTATAGGATTAATAAGAGATGGCATGGAGGAGAAGACAAAAAATGTATAGAATCTGATCTGATAATCTTTATGGCCCCAAGTTTCCACATGATTTGCTCCTGATTTTTAAGGAGTAACTGGTGGAGAACGGAGTATTTTAGAAATCGGAATTCTCCACATTTAAGTTTTTTGCAGTTCTAGTCAAGTAGAACAGTTTCACTTTTGAACAGAATTTTTTTTTCAAAAGGGGGCGTGTCCGGCCACTGACGCCTGATTCGAAAGTTTCCACAGTGAAAACGTACTCCAAACTAACTTAGAATGGAGCAAGTGAAGATTTTTGTACACATTAAAAAATCAGGTGCAGGTTACAAATTAGGCGTCGGGAACGAGGTGGGGGGGAGGGAGGGGAGTGGGGGGGGAAGGGAAGTCATTAAATTCTACAATCAATCCTTAGTTATACTTATACAAATAAATCCAACCTGAATAAAAATTTATAAGCAAAGAAAAGATTAAATAAACCATGTTCCTACCTGTGTGAAAGTGCTTCAGGCAGGCCTTTCAGGCAACCGTTTGCCATCGGGCCCGACCAACGGCAGGGGGAGAAAGCTGCAAGAAGCCTCAGTGCTGATCATGGAAGGGCAATGTGGTTTTATTAAAAAATGTTAAAAATTGAACAGCTACAAAGAATTTGAATAGTCTCAAACAAGTGCATGTGTCCCGTTTATCACAGTCTATCTTTAATTACAGAATGCACTCCCTCACACACAGAAATATCAAGAAAATTAAAATGCAAGCCTTTGCAAGGGTTCGATAAACAAATTTTCACTTTTTCTGCAGCACTTTTTAAAATGGCCGAGTGCCAATGTTTACTTCAGACTGCGCGAACGCTCCAACGCGCACACGCAGGGTTGCCGGCACGAAAAAAACTCATTTAAATTGTACCCGCCCCCTCCTACTTACAAAATCGGCGCGAGTGGTAGGCTCCGCCCCCTGTGCGCCGCGCCAAGCAGACATCGAGCTGCAAAGCGCTCGAGAATAGCGCGTTTTTTTTCAGGCGCTGTTTTCGGCGCGAAAAACTGCCGCCCAGCTCGGAAGGGCACCTGTTTTGCTGCGTGTGGAAACTTGGGGCCTATATTTCTATTGGTATTTTATATGAATGGTTGCAGCAATTTTGTAGGCAGATTTGCCTTGTCTCAGAACAATGTGCTGTAATCCTCCAAGAGCTCTGTGCTCCTCCAATTCTGGCTTCTTGCACATCCCTGATTTTAATCGCTCAACCAATGATGGAGCGAAGAAACAGGCCATGTGCAATAGGCCAGAATTGGAGCAGCCTTCAGCTGCCTGGGCCCTAAGCTCTAGAATTCCCTCCCTAAACCTCTCCACTTCTCTACATCTCGCTCTTCCTTTTAAGACAATCTCTTTTTTAAAGCATAGAAACATAGAAATTTACAGCACAAAAGGAGGCAATTTTGGCCCAACGTGTCCGCGTCGGCCGACAAAGAGCCACACGGCCCTCGGTCAGCAGCCCTGAAGGTTACATATAAACCAGCGAACAATGGCGGACAAGTAAAGAGCATCTGGCCCAACCAGTCAGCCCACACAACTGTGATACCCCATGTATCGCAACATTTTACACTCCACTCCACCTGGAGCCGTGCGATCTCCTGGGAGAGGCAAAAAAAAGATTCAAAACCCAGGCCAATTGGAGAAAAAAATCTGGGTAAATTCCTCTGTGACCCATCCAGGTGATCAAAACTAGTCCAGGAGATCACCCTGGCCGTATTAGATTCCCTGAAGTACTTACCATTGTGTATGCACCAGCCAACAAGAGGTTATCCAGTCTAATCCCACTTACCAGCTCTAGGTCCATAACCCTGCAGGTTACAGCACTTCAAGTGCACATCCAAGCACCTTTTTAAATGTGGTGAGGGTTTCTACCTCTACCACCCTTCCAGGCAGCAAGTTGCAGACCCCTATAACCCACTGCATGAAGAAGCTTCCCCTTAAATCCCCTCTGACCCTTCCACCAACCACCTTAAACCTATGCCCCCTCGTAATTGACCCCTCCACCAAGGGAAATAGGCCCTTGCTATCCACTATATCCAGGCCCCTCAAAATTTCATATATCTCAATGAAATCTCCCATCAGCCTCTTCTGTTCCAAGGAGAACAAACCCAGCCTATCCAATCTGTCCTCATAGCTAAGATTCTCCATTCCAGGCAGCATCCCCGAAAATCTCCTCTGCATTCTCACCAGTGTAATCACGTCCTTCCTATAATATGGTGACCAGAACTACATGCAATATTCCAGCTGTGACCTAACCAATGTATTATACAATTTATGCATAACCTCCCTGCTTTTGTATTCTATGCCTCAGCCAATAAAGGTAAGCATTCCGTATGCCTTCTTAACCACCTTATTCACCTGGCCAGCTACTTTCAGGGATCTGCCGGACAAGCACTCCAAGGTCCCTTTGTTTATCTACACTTCTAAGTGGCCTACCGTTTAATGTGTATATCCTTTCCTTATTGGCTCTCCCCAGGTGCATTACCTCACACTTCTCTGAATTAAATTCCATTTGCCACTGCTCTGCCTACCTGACCAGTAGATTGATATCCTCCTGCAGTCCATGACTTTCCTCTTCATTATCAACCACACAGCTAATTTTAGTGTCCGCTGCAAACTTCTTAATCATACTCCCTATATTCAAATCTAGATCATTGATGTATACCACAAAAAGCAAGGGACCCAGTACTGAGTCCTGTGGAACCCCACTGGAAACATCCTTCTAGTCGCAAAAACATCCATCAACCATTACCCTTTTGCTTCCTACCTCTAAGCCAATTTTGGATCTAACTTGCCACTTTGCCCTGGATCCCATGGGCTTTTACCTTCATGACCAGTCTGCCATGTGGGACCTTAACAAAAGCTTTGTTAAAGTCCGTATGCACTACCCTCATCGACCCTCCTGGTTACATTCTCAAAATTCAGTCGGGTTAGTCAAACACAATCTTCCCTTAACAAATCCATTCTGACTGTCCCTGATTAATCCTTGTCTTTCTAAATGTAGATTTATCCTGTCCTTCAGGATTTTTTCAATAATTTTCCCACCACTGAAGTTAGGCTGACAATTACTCGGCCTATCCCTTTCTCCCTTCTGATACAAAGACACCGCATTAGCAGTCCTCCAGTCCTCTGGCACCATGCCTGAATCCAAAGAGGATTGGAAAATAATGGCCAAACCCTCCTATTTTCTCTTACTTCGCTCAACAGCCTGGAATGCATTTCATCAGGGTCTGGGGACTTACCACTTTCAAACCTACCTCTTTGACCAAGCTTTTGCTCATCTGTCCTAATATCTCCTTATGTGGCTTGGTGTCAAATTTTGTTTGATAATCGCTCCCATGCCTTGGGATGTTTTGCTATATTAAAGGCACTATATAAAACCAAGTTGTTGTTGTTTGTGGGATCTTGCTATGCACAAATTGGTTGCCATGTTTACCTACACAATAACAATGGCTGCACTTCAAAAATAATCCATTGGTTGTGAAGTGTAATAATGGGCTATGTGAATTTGCTCTTTCTGTGCTTGTGTCTCTCTGTCCCTTTTCTCTTTTTTTTCTTCCCCTCACTGTTTAAATTTTTTTCCTCTCTCTCCCTCACGCTTTCTTTTCACCCCCTCTTTTTCTATCATTCACTGTTCATCTTTCCATCTTTTAATCTGTTTTAAAATCTATTGTCTGATAAGGTGGCACATAATTTTTCTACACCAATGATAGTTATTTTGCATTTATGCAATTAAATAATCTGTGTTCCCTTAAGCAGAATTTGTTTAGTGCCAACTGAATGTATTTTGCTGGATGCAAAGTCCCTGTTGCCTTAAGAAAAGTTAATTAAAATCAGAAGAGTACTCCCTCTTCACCAGGGATGATTTAAGTGCCCTCCATAGGGACAGGCTTAAAAGTCTCGCTGTCATGCCTATCATTGTACCTGACCTGGGAGTAACTGGTCTGAGAATGTATGGCCCCCTATTATAAATCACTAATTAATAGTGACATTCAGTACTGAATAGGAATGTTTTGAAGTAGGTTTGTTGTTCCTCCTTTTTAATAAAGGTGTATCTAAATGGGTGACTATTTGGGCCACATAAGCACACACAACATAAAAATGTCTCCACAAATAGATGTTTGGCTGAACTCATGACCATTTAACAGCACTATATATGCTGCTGCAGACTTTTTCTCCATTCAGTGTTTTAACCTCTGAATTAAGATAGCTTTTTTTATTACTAGAACTGGATTGTTGCCCTGAAGCTTGCTTTAGAGGGGTTACATCAATTCAGCAATTCTATGTATATTAAACTGATGTTGATTTAATTGTTTTCACCTCAGTGCACTCTGCAATTAGTTAAAGGGCTGATGCTAATATTGTTTTGTGACTTAGATGATTATCTAGAGGAGTGGCTTTGAACTGACAAATCTAAAGGTTAGCAAATTTGAGTGTCGCATACCACATACAGTCAAATCCATGACCACAGAACTGTAAACTGACACTTATAAGTTCTGTTACAGACTTTTCCGTTACTTGCGAATAAAATACCCCGCTGGTAGAATTGTTGAAGAATGTAGATAAAAATTAGGATAAATGTAGACTAATTTTCTAAAAAAAACTATTTTATGATGATGGACAGGGACCTAAGATAAAGACTATACTGATCCCAGTCTCCCCATGTATTAATTAGGTTTTTGCACAACAGATTGATGTACTGTTGGGTTTTTTTTCGGGTTCAGGGAATGGGTCTTAACTCCAGTGTTTCCATTCATTGAGTATTGTTTTGGGCACTGATCCTGTTTTTATAGTCCTTTCTGTGTTGTTTTTCTCCTAATGTATGTTGATATTTAGTATTGCTTGGTTTGTTCTGTAACAGAAATCTTCCAAAAGTGTGTTCTCGTGTGGTTTGGAGGGAAGGAAAGAAAGGAAGATATTAAGGAGTCCTGGGGGAGCTGTGCCTGCAACTGTGGGGCTGAATAGGGACCAAAATGGAGGCCTATGCATGGAGACAGAGGGTATGACTGAGGTACAAAATGAGTATTTTGCATCTGTCTTCACGAAGGATGAAAATGCTGATACAGACATAATGAAGGAGGAGGTAGAGGAGATACTTGATGGGATAAAAGTTGATAAAGATGAGGTGCTAGAAAGGCTGGCTGTACTTAAAATAGATACATCACCAGGACCGGATGAGAGGCATCCTGGGATGCTGAGGGAAATGAAGGAAGAAATCGCGGAGGTACTGGCCATAATCTTCCAATCCTCCTTAGAAATGGGGATGGTGCCAGAGGACTGGAAAGGATGTAAGAAAGGGTGTAAAGATAAACCCCACAACTATTGACCAGTCAATTTAACCCCCGTAGTGGGGAAGCTTTTAGAAACAATTATTTGGGACAAAATTAACAGTCGGTTTGACAAGTGTGGATTAATTGAGGAAAGCCAGCACGGATTTGTGAAAGACAAATCGTGTTTAACCAACTTGATCGAGTTTTTTGATGGGCTAACAGAGAGAGTTGATGAGGGCAATGCGGTTGACATGGTGTATGTGGATTTCGGCAAAGTGCCACATAATAGGCTTGCTAGCAAAGTTGAAGCCCAAGGAATAAACGGGATCGTGGCAACATAGATACAAAATTGACTGTGACAGGAAATAGAGTGTAGTAGTGAACGGTTGTTTATTGGACTGAAGGAAGGTGTTCCCCAGGAGTTGGTTCTGGGATTACTGCTATTAATGTATATTAGTGATTTTGGATGTGGGTGTACAGGGTACAATTTCAAAATTTGCAGATGACACAAAACTTGGAAGTCTAGTGAACAGTGAGGAGGATAGTGATAGACTTCAAGTGATACATTTTGGTAGAAAGAATGAAGAGAGGAAATATAAACTAAATGGTACAATCCTAAAGGGGGTGCATAAACAGAGAGACTGAGGGGTATATGTGCATAAATCATTGAAGGTGGCAGAGCAGGTGGAGAAAGCAGTTTTTTTTAAAAAAGCTTACGGGATCCTGGGCATCATGAGGACAACAAAAACTTGTATTTATATAGCGCCTTTAACGTCGTGAAACGTCCCAAGGTGCTTCACCGGAGTATTGAGATTTTTTAAAATTTTGACACCAAGCTGCAAAAGGAAAAATTGGGGCAGGTGACAAAAATCTTGGTCACAGGTAGGTTTTAAGGAGCCTCTTGTAGGAAAGGGTTAGGCAGGGATTTCCAGAGTTTGGAGCCTAGACAACAGAAGGCACGGCCACCAATGGTTGAGCGATTTATAATCAGGGATGCTCAAGAGGGCAGAATTAGAGGAGAGCAGACATCTTGGGGTGGGGGGGAGGGTGTGGTTGGAGGAGATTAGAAATAACAGAGAGTGGGGAGAGGCCATGGAGGAATTTGAAAACTAAGAGGAGAATTCTGAAATCAAGGCATTGCTTAACCGGGAGCCTTTGTAGGTCCGTGGGCACAGGGATGATGGGTGAGCAGGACTTGGTGCGAATTAGGACATGGGCAACTGAGTTTTGGATCACGTCTAGTTTACATAGGGTAGAATGTGGGAGGCCAGTCAGGAGTGCATTGGATGAGGACTTCAGCAGCGGATGAGCTGAGGCAAGGGCAGAGATGGGCGATGTTACGGAGGTAGAAATAGGCGGTCTTGGTTATGCTCCGGATATGTGGTCGAAAGCTCATTTCAGAGTCAAATATGATGCCAAGGTTACGAACAGTCTGGTTCAGCCTCAGACAGAAGTTGGGAAGAGGGAATGGAGTCAATGGCTAGGGAATGGAGTTCGTGGCAGGGACTGAAAACAATGACTTCGATCTTCCCCAATATTCAATTGGAAAAAATTTCTTCTCAAGAACTGGATGTCAGACAAGCAGTCTGAAAATTTGGAGATCGTGGAGGGGTCAAGAGAAGTGATAGTGAGGGCGAGCTGCGTGACATCAGCTTACATGTGGAAACTAATGCTGTGTTTCTGGATGATGTCGCCAAGGGGCAACATATAGATGAGCATAGAGGCCGAAATTGTCCCTTTCCACAAGAATTCTTAACACTGGAAAGCTGCAGCCACGCTGTGGAGTGCAATGGCCGGCGACCTTTTGTGTAATGGCCGCCATTATCAAAATTCTGCTCCTGTTTTATCCCGGCGGTGACACGCTCCCCCCCCCCCCCTCCACCGTGCTGCTGCTGCTGATCTGTGTTAAGTGCATCATTGCAGTGTACACCGCCGGTCTACCCCCCGATGGTAATATTCTGGCGAGAAAATCTTGGGCCCGCCCAACGGTGCCAAAATCTGTTTTTTTTTCCTGGTGGTCCAGCGAGGATGAGTCCTTCTGCAATGGCGATGTGGCTTCTCTTAAAGGGGAGGATGTAGTGCTGCTGCCGCCATGTCAGCCCAACAGTTATGCCCCCGGGTTCACCTGGGCTGCCAACAGGCAGCCTGGCACCCCCTCTTGGGTGCCAGGTCACTGGCTCGGCCGAAACCCTCACTGGTGGCCCAATGGGCCAAAGTTTAAAGATCGCGGAGGCTCTCCCCTTTTAAGTGAAGGGAGAGCCGTGGTGACGTGGCGCCGTGATGACATCATCGCAGCGGCCACTCCACACCTCCGCCCCTCTAGTGTTGCCACTGCCGCATAACCACCCCCATTAAGAGCGACTTCCGGATCCGAATTTAAAAAAAAACACAATACAACAAAGAACAGAATTTCGCTCGAGGTGACCTCTACCACTGCGGCAGAAAAAATAATCAAAACTGGTTGCATGCACCCCGTTTTGGGCAGGGGGCAATTTCGGCCCCATTGAGTATATAAAAGCGTGGAAATTATGATGAACCTGTGTAAAACACCGGTTCAGCCCCAAGTGGAATATTCCCAATTCTGGGTACCGCACCGTAGGAAAGATGTGAAGGCCTTGGAGAGGGTGCAGAAAAGATTTACGAGAATGATTCCAGGGATGAGGGACTTCAGTTACGGGTATAGACTGGAGAAGCTGGGGTTGTTCTCCTTCGAGCAGAGAAGATAGAGAGGAGATTTGATAGAGTTGTTCAAAATCATGAGGGGTCTGAACAGAGTAGATAGAGAACCTGTTCCTATTTGCAGAATGGTCAAGAACCAGAGGACACTGATTTAAGGTGATTATTGGCAAAAGAATGAAAAGTAACATTTTTACACAGCGAGTAGTTGGGATCTGGAATGCACTGCCTGAAAGGGTGGTGGAGGCAGATTCAATCACTGCTTTCAAAAGGGAGTTGGATAAGTACCTGAGAGGAAAAAAAATTGCAGGACCACGGGGAATGTGCAGCGGAGTGGGACTAGCTGAAATGTTCTTGCAGAGAGCCAACACAGGCTCGACGGGACGATTGACTTTCCGTGCTGTAACCATTCTAAGATTCTAAAAGCAAAGGAAAACCACTCTGTTCAGTAGGGTGGAGACCCAATGGCAGTTGGCTGAACACACAAAGATTTGTGTCTCTGATGTTGGGATTCAAGGCATCAAATCTTTTTATATTAATAAATGCTGTTTACAGTGGGAGTACTGTGCCTTTGCCATTGGTAGCATCCAATATAAAAGTGTCTTAAAAAGGAAATGCAGTTCAATAGAGTTTCTATTCATACTGTTTTGACAGTTCAATTATTCCCAGTCCAAAACAAGGAGATGGTGACAGCAGACAATGATGGGAGTATATTTCATAATGACACTGATTGTTTTACTAGATAGTAATGCTCGAATGCAAACTTACCTTTAGGGCATTAAATAATTGCTGTAGAAATACATTTCCACTGGGAATTGGGAACTGTTAATTATAATTCTGTTCGTTGTAGCATGCCACAATCCAGAGCTTTTATGAAATGGAAGTAGTCTGTCTGTTTGTCCAATAACTCAGTCCTGATGGGTCTGCAACTGAAACATTGGGCTCAATTTTCCCTGATCATTTGCTCCATTTTTTTTTTTTACCGCGTGCCTTTTTTTGGGGCGTATTTATTTTTTTCAAAGTTTCCCCCGCAATCTGTGCCGCCATAACAGACTTAGTTACGATTTTTCTCGGCCAGTATTTTTTTTAAACATTCCCTTGTGCCTGCACCGGTTTTTTCAATTGTTCGCAGTTTGGCCAACATTGTTTTTCTCTTAGGTCGGCGCATCTGGCCACTCCTGAAAAACCGTCTGGTGAGTTAAGAAAACCAGCGCATTCACAAATCGGCACTGAAAGATGCCATTGTTTTTAAATCGAAGATTTTGGAGGGAGTCAAGAACACTGCCAAATCAATAATAAAGTTCAACTTTTTACCTGTCAATGTAGAAGTGTAAATTTGTTGGATTTCAGAAGTTCTCTTTTTTACTTACTCACACGCCACCACCAAATGTCTTGAAGCAGGGCTGGAGGGTTGTAGCTTTGACCGGCAGAATCTGCACCGTGCCCGGTCACTGGGCTCGGCTGCAAAACTGGGGTGGGAGAGCGCAAGTGAGACGATCATGGATTCAGGTCCACTTCCCTGCCCGCTCTCTTATCGGTTAAGAAACTGTCTATCTCTGTCGTAAATTTATTCAATGTCCTGGCTTCCACAGCTCTCTGAGGCAGTGAATTCCACAGATTTACAACCCTCAGAAGAAATTCCTCCTCATCTCAGTTTTAAATGGGCAGCCCCTTATTCTAAGATCATACCCTCCAGTTCTAGTCTCCCCCATCAGTGGAAACATCCTCTCTGCATCCACCTTGTCAAGCCCCCTCATAATCTTACACATTTCGATAAGATCACCCCTCATTCTTCTGAATTCCAATGAGTAGAGGCCCAACCTCCTCAACCTTTCCTCATAAGTCAACCCACATCTCCGGAATCAACCTAGTGAACATTCTCTGAACTGCCTCCAAAGCAAGTATATCCTTTCTTAAATATGGAAACCAAAACTGCACGCAGTATTCTAGGTGTGGCCTCACCAATACCCTGTATAGCTGTAGCAAGACTTCCCTGCTTTTATACTCCATCCCCTTTGCAATAAAAGCCAAGATTCCATTGGCCTTCCAGATCACTTGCTGTACCTGCATACTGACCTTTTGTGTTTCATGCACAAGTACCCCCAGGTCCTGCTGTACTGCAGCACTTTGCAATTTTTCTCCATTTAAATAATAACTTGCTCTTTGATTTTTTTCCTGCCAAAGTACATGACCCCACACTTTCCAACATTATACTCCATCTGCCAAATTTTTGCCCACTCACTTAGCCTGTCTGTCCTTTTGCACATTTTTTGAGTCCTCCTCACACATTGCTTTTCCTCCCATCTTTGTATCATCAGCAAACTTGGCTACGTTCACTGTCCTTTCTCCAAGTCATTAATATAGATTGTAAATAGTTGGGGTACCGGCACTGATCCCTGTGGCACCCCACTAGTTACTGATTGCCAACCCAAGAATGAACCATTTATCCAGACACTCTGTTTTCTGTTAGTTAGCCAATCCTCTATCCATGCTAATATATTACCCCAACCCCGTGGACTTTTATCTTGTGCAGTAACCTTTTACGTGGCACCTTTTCAAATGCTTTCTGGAAGTCCAAATACATCACATCCACTAGTTCCCCTTTATCCACCCTATTCGTTACATCCTCAAAGAATTCCAGCAAAATTGTCAAACATGACTTCCCCTTCATAAATCCATGCTGACTCTGCCTGACCAAATTATGCTTTTCAAAATGACCTGCTACTGTTTCCTTAATAATGGATTCCACATTTTCCCAACCACAGATGTTGGGCTAACTGGTCTATAGTTTCCTGCTTTTTGTCTGCCTCCTTTTTTAAATAGGGGCATTACATTTGCAGTTTTCCAATCTACTGGGACCTCCCCAGAACCAGGGAATTTTGGTAAATTACAGCCAATGCTTTCACTATCCCTGCAAGCCATCAGGTGCAGGGGATTTATCCGCCTTTAGTCCCATTATCTTATTGAGTACCACCTCCTTTAATTGTGTTAAGTTCCTCTCCCCCCCCCCCCCCCTTCCCCCTGCCATAGCCCCTTGACTATCCACTAATGGGATATTGTTTGTGTCCTCTACTGTAAAGACTGATACAAAATATTTATTCAGAGTTTCTGCCATCTCCATGTTCCCCATTATAATTCCCTGGTCTTGTCCTCTAAGGGACCAATATTTTACCTCTTTTCCTTTTTATATACCTATAGAAACTCTTGCTATCTGTTTTTATTATTTCGTGCTAGTTTACTTTCATAGTCTATCTTCCCTTTCTTAATCATTTTTTTAGTCATTGCTGGCGTTTTGAAAGCTCCCCAGTCTTCTGTCCTCCCATTTGTTTTGGTCACTTTGTATGCCCTTGCTTTTAATTGGATACCCTCCTTTATTTCTTTAGTTAGCCACGGATGGCTATCTTTTTTTCTTTTACATCCTTTTCTCCTCATTGGAATATATTTTTCTTGAGTTATGAAATATCTCCTTAAATGTACGCCACTGTTCCAACCGTCCTACACTTTAATCTATTTTCCCAGTCCACTTTAGTCAACTCTGCCCTCATACCTTCATAGTCTCCTTTATTTAAGCTTAGTACGCTAGTTAGAGATCCAATTTTCTCACCCTCCATCTGAATTTAAAATTCAATCATGCTATGATCACTCATTCCAAGAGGATCCTTTACTGGGAGATTGTTTATTAATCCTGTCTCATTGTACAGGACCAGATCCAAGATAGCATGCTCCCTGGTTGGTTCCGTTACATACTGCTCAATGAACCTGTCCCTTATGCATTCTATGAACTCTTGCTCAAGGCAACCCTGACCAATTTGATTTGTCCAATCAATATGGAGGTTAAAATCACCCATGGTTATTGCTGTTCCCTTTTTACAAGCCCTCACTATTTCCTGGTTTATACTCCGACCAACAGAGTTGCTATTGTTAGGGGGCCTATAGACTATGCCCACCAGTGACTTTTCCCTCTTATTCCTTATCTCCACCCAAACTGTTTCAACATTCTGATCATTTGAGCCAATATAATTTCTCACTATTGCAGCAATTCCATCCTTTATCAGTAGAGCTCCCCCATCTCCATTTCCTTTCTGTCTGTCCTTCCGGATTGTCAAATACCCCTGAATATTTAATCCCCAGTCCTGGTCACCTTGCAACCACGTCTCTGTAATGACTATCAGATCATACCTACTTCTATTTATTTGTGCCGTCAACTCAACTATTTTGTTACGAATGCTACGTGCATTTAGACAAAGTGCCTTTAAATTTGTGTTTTTTAACCCTTTTTTCCTACTTGTTTCCTCTCTCCTTCAAGCTCACTTTCTTTATTTTTGCTTTCTCATTCCAGCTTTTCTCCCCTCCCTACTGAATCTATTTTCAGGTTCCCATCCCCCTGCCAAGCTAGTTTAAACTCTCCCCAACAGCACTAGCAAGCCCCCGTGCGAGGATATTGGTCCCAGCTCTGTTGAGGTGCAACCCGTCTGGTTTGTACAAGTCCCACCTCCTCCAGAAGCAGTCCCAATACCTCAGGAAACTAAAGCCCTCCCGCATGCACCATCTCTCCAGCCACATATTCATCTGCTCTATCCTCCTATTTCTATACTCACTCGCTCGTGGCACCAGGAGTAATCCAGAGATTACTACCTTTTTGAGGTCCTGCTTTTTAATCTCTCTCCTAGCTCCCTAAACTCTGCCTGCAGGACCTCATTCCTCTTTTCTAACTATGTCAATGGTCCCGAT
The DNA here is from genome assembly GCF_044704955.1 of Pristiophorus japonicus. Taxonomy (NCBI): domain Eukaryota; kingdom Metazoa; phylum Chordata; class Chondrichthyes; family Pristiophoridae; genus Pristiophorus; species Pristiophorus japonicus. Next base: position 30,542,292 of record NC_091985.1, read on the forward strand.
ATGAACCACGACCTCTGGCTGTTCACCCTCTACCCCCAGAATGCCCTGCAGCTGCTCAGTGACATCCCTGACCCTGGCACAAGGGAGGCAACATACCATCCTGGAGTCAAGTCTGCAGTCGCAGAAACACCTGTCTGCTCCCCTGACTATTGAATCCCCTACCACTATAGCTCTTCCATTCTACTTTCTCCCCCCCTGTGCAGCTGAGCCACCCGTGGTGCCGTGGATTTGGCTCTGGCTGCACTCCCCAGAGCCACCATCGCTATCACTGGAACAGAGTACCGGTTGGAGAGCGAGATGGACTCTGGGGACTCCTGCACTACCTGCCTAGTCCTCCTCTTCTGTCCGGTGGTCCCCCAATCCCAATCTGCCTGCACACTCTTAAGCTGCAGGGTGACCACCTCCAGAAATGTGCTATCCACGTAGCTCTCAGTCTCACAGATGCATCGCAGTGACTCTAGCTGCCGTTCAAGCTCCAAAATGCAGAGCTCGAGTTGGTGCAGCTGGATACACCTCCTGCACACGTGGTCGTCCCGGCTGCGCGAAGCATCCAGGATTTCCCACATGCCACAGGATGTGCAATCCTCGGGACTGAGCTGCCTTGCCATCCCTCTAGTTACACTCGCAACTATCCCTCTTATTATGTCCTCAGCAAAGATGAAAATGCAACTTTTTAGAGAGAGGGTGCCTTTCTGCTGGGTGGGACATACAGATGGTCACATTTACAACTGCAATTCCATTGAATAAATGAAAATATTACTTGCACTAACTACTTGACGAAGGTCCTGCAACTTCTTTTTACCATTCACCATTGCGCAGTAATTTTCTGCAAGGTTCCGGCGTTTCTTCATTTCTTTGGATGGAACTTTTATGTGACCTCTGCTGGTGTTCAGCTCCTGCCATCTGTTCTTAATCACAGTAACTAGTGCCTCCACTTCATCCTGTAAGAAATTCTTGGTCCTTGCACCATGTTGCATCTTGTATTGCTCCAGCTGCAATTTTTTTCCAATGCTCTCTCACAGCACTCCTCCTCACACACACAACTGGCTCTTTAAAAATGGCGATTGCTAAATCCGAGCTGTACTGAGCATGCACGCCCATTGGATGTCAAAAACTTAACTTTTTTTTTCCTTGGGTGCAGATAGCAGGCTTCACCCCCCCCCCCCCCCCCCCCCCCCCAGGCGACTGGACACTCTGCGCGATGCCAAATTCGAATTATAACATCGAGAAAAAATTGGCAAATTATTTTTGGCGCATTTCTGGCCTAGAAAAACGCCACAAAACGAACTTGGGGAAAATTGAGCCCAATAATCCAGCAATTTTTCTTTTCAGATGCTGATAGAACCTGCTGAGTTTTTTTTTACAGAATAACTCTGAACTTCCTAAAATCTGTAAGGGGTCATTTTACTCGACGACTCTGCTGACAGCAATTGTGGGTGAAAGCTACAGTGCAATATGATAGATCTTTCTCTGACTTGTACTCGCATCTAGCTGGCAGGGGGTCTTTCAAAATTAACCCTTTAGAGTTGCCTTTCGGATAAGTATTAAACAGCTGATTTGAAAGATTATCTTAAATCCTCTTGCTGTTTCACCATTTCCATGTCTGATCATATTAAAATTATTTTCGGGGAGATGCTGGAAAGTAGAGAATCCTTTGAAATTATATATACTTTGCCCCCCACAGCCGCTGCCCGGAAATGAATACTAGAATAATGCTCTACACTTGTTGTGATTTTTAAGAATACACACAAGATGATTGGCCATCTGATCCTTTTACTTCCTTAATCATTAGTTTCCTCTTTTTCTTTCTCGGCTGAAGGTGTTAGCTTCTTGCTCAAGTTTGCACTAGGTGCCCTCCAGTATCTTGTCCATTATCTTCTGTGAGCCTATTTTAGCTGGTGAGCGAGGGGAGCTGATGTCTGCCTCCCGACCTGAGAGGGCCTGTGGCCAACTGCTCCCTAGCTGAGATTGTAGAGGGATGTGATCGGGGCCAGAAGAGGCGAGGGCCCAGGGGCAGCACGGGCCAGCCCACACTGCGATATGTGTGCACACTTGGTCCGTGCAGCAGAGCTGGTCTCCAGTCGTCTTGGTTAATCCTTGCCACTGGATCAAGACCTAGCTCTGTCAAGCCCGTGTGGTAGCTGGTGTACAAAAAAAGATCCATGCACCGGCATCTTCCATCCTTCAAGATGTAGTTCAGGATCTGGAATATTAGGTCCTTCATTGAAACACCTGTGAACTCATCCCTTTTTGGTGTGGAAGCAAGTCGTCCTTGATTCGAGGGACCGCCTATGATGAGCTGAGATCAGCTAACTCAACACAGACCAGAAATCAAACCTGGGAGCTTGGTTTTCATGGCTCAGCTGCTTACATTTTTAACCGCCTGAAATACTGGGTGAGTGCTTATTCACTTGGTTGAGGCCAGAACTGTTGGCTCCATTTCTGAGAGATAGATGGAGAAATGTGCTATGTTAATAGGCTCCTGTGGCTTGGCTCTTTGGCTCGACCTGATTTGTTCCTTATTGCAAGCAGTGAGAAGAGGTTGTGCTTGTTGATTCTTCAGGTTTTTTTCCCTCTGGTCAGCTTATTTTTAAAATTATTTATTTGTTCATGGGTTGTTTGAGTCACTGGCCAGCATTTATTACCCATCCCTAATTGTCCTTGATAAGATGGTGGTGAGCCACCTTACTGACCCACTGCAATCCGTTTCGGTGAAGTTACTCCCACCGTGCTATTGGGTAGGGAGTTTCAGGATATTGACCCAGTCATGTTGAAGCAACAGTGATATACTTACAAGTCAGGCTGGTGTGTGACTTGTAGATGATGGTGTTCCAATGTGCCTACTAGGTGCTTCTAGGTAGTAGAGGTCATGGGTTTGAGAGGTGCTGTCGAAAAAGCCTTGGCCGCTGCTTGTAGATGGTACGTACCACAGGCATGTTGCGCCAGTGGTGGAAGGAGTGGCTGTTTAAGTTGGTAGGGGTGCCGATCAAGCAGGCTGAATAGTGTTGCGCTTCTTGAGTGCTGAAGCACTGTATGCTGCCTCTAAGGCCAGTCTTTACCAGTTCAGAAGAAGTGACTGTACAATCAGCTCTTATTAGTGGGCAGAAACTGAAAGGCAGCCAGCTGTCATTCAGAGCTATTTATAAAAAAAAATGTTTTCAAACCAAGTTTTTTTTAAAAAGTGGCTTTGTGTAGCTGGTGTGAGGGAAATATGTCTAGTAACAGATCTTGCTTGAACTGATGCTGCTTTGTACTGGCAGCTTTATACTATCCGTTTGGCACGAAAATGCCAAAAATCTCAGCCTGGCATCAGCGCAAAGCATCGTTTTATTTTCCTTCCTTATTTTTGGCAGGTTTCTCCTCAATCCTCCTCCTCTCTTGAAGAGGTTGTCTCTTTCTATGGGATGGTTACACAGTAGCCACTCATTCCAGTATCTTATCCAAGTAGTTCTTCTTGTTTGAGCATAGACAAAATGTCAGCAGGATAATTGATTGCAGGAGTGCATCACAGCCTGAATCTGATCATGTCCAAATCGAATTTTCATACATGTGCACTTCCAGTTAGAAGTCGGAGTTTTACTTTCTTAATCCAAGGATGCGGTGTGGTGCCCTAATGCCAAGACAGCATTGAAATGTAATCTAGGTTTTGTTCTAGGCCATTTTATTTTTAAAACTGGCATCCTTTTGTACAGCGTACAGTCTGCTTCAAATACTTCACATGAGTGTTTTTTCCAACTACAGTAGGCTATTCTGCAAAGATTGTACTGCATCTTTCATTTTGTGACATTAAAAGCAAGGGAAATTTCCTGCTATTGTACTGTCGATCACAAGCTACTTTATATTCCTCCATTATATGGCACCATTATGAAAATGCAATTTTCTCCTAAGTGTGTTGCTGTCAAGTCCCTTCTGCTGCATTTTTTTGGGGACAGTATGCTATTCACTGAAAATAATCGGGTTTCTTCTTTGAGCATGCTGATTAGAGCCCATTTCCCATGAGACGGACAAGACTGCTGTGCAAGGATTTGAAGCCTTTGGGCTCAAAATGCGTCTGTCAAAATGTAAGTGGTGTAAATTAATATTCATGCTGTGTGTTAAATCTATGCAGTACCTAAAAAAAAAACAGACAGTCTGTTTTTATCATAGCGCTCTTTACAAGTCTGTTCTCAATACCAGATTGTATATGTGCTTGCATCTATAATGAGATTAAGTGGCAGCTTGAAAGACCAATTTGTTTATTCCTGTTTCCCAAACCTTTAATATTTATACAATCTTTCAATTACCCTTGCATTCTTTGGCAAGTTTTAGCTTTTTTGGCCCCTCCAATTTTCTCGTCTCTTGCAGACACTGGCTTGTGCTGAATTATGGTTCCACGGATGCCAGTTGCCCAATGGTATCTTGCCCAAGTGGCCATTCTTTGTGTGAATTTGAACAGCGAGTGCCAGCAGGCTGTTCAAGTGATCCTATCCCCAATGCGCACACTCACATTCTCTCTCTGTCTCTCTGTCTCTCATGGGTGACTTTAATCTGCATATTGATTGGGCTAACCAAACTGGTAGCAATACTATAGAGGAGGATTTCCTGGAGTGTATAAGGGATGGTTTTCTAAACCAATATGTCGAGGAACCAACTAGAAAGCAGGCCATCCTAGACTGGGTCTTGTGTAACGAGAGAGGATTAATTAGCGGGGCTCCTTGGGGAAGTGACCATAATATGGTAGAATTCTTCATTAAGCTGGAGAGTGACACAGTTAATTCAGAGACTAGGGTCCTGAATTTAAAGAAGGGAAACTTCGACGGTATGAGACGTGAATTGGCTAGGATAGACTGGAGAATGATACTTAAAGGGTTGACGGTGGATAGGCAATGGCAGACATTTAAATATCACATGGATGAACTACAACAATTGTACATTCCTGTGTGGCGTAAGAAAAAAAAGGGAAGGTGGCTCAACCGTGGCTAACAAGGGAAATTAGGGAAAGTGTTAAATCCAAGGAAGAGGCATATAAATTGGCCAGAAAAAGTAGCAAACTTGAGGACTGAGAGAAATTTAGAATTCAGCAAAGGAGGACTAAGGGTTTAATTAGGAGGGGGAAAATAGAGTATGAGAGTAAGCTTGCAGGGAACATAAAAACTGACAGCAAAAGCTTCTATAGATATGTGAAGAGAAAAAGATTAGTGAAGACTAATGTAGGCCCCTTGCAGTCAGAATCAGGGGAATTCATAATGGGGAACAAGGAAATGGCAGACCAATTGAACAAATACTTTGGTTCTGCCTTCACTAAGGAAGACACGAATAACTTCCCGAAAATACTGGGGGAACTGAGGGAAATCCTTATTAGTCAGGAAATGGTGTTGGGGAAATTGAAGGGACTGAAGGCCGATAAATCCCCAGGGCCTGATGGTCTGCATCCCAGAGTACTTATTGAAGTGGCCCTAGAAATAGTGGATGCATTGGTAGTCATTTTCCAACATTCTATAGACTCTGGTTCAGTTCCTATGGATTGGAGGGTAGCTAATGTAACCCCACTTTTTAAAAAAGGAGGGAGAGAGAAAACAGGGAATTATACACCGGTTAGCCTGACATTGGTAGTGGGGAAATTATTTTAATCACTTATTAAAGATGAAATAGCAGCGCATTTGGAAAGCAGTGTCAGGATCGGTCCAAGTCAGCATGGATTTATGAAAGGGAAATCATGCTTGACAAATCTTCTAGAATTTTTTGAGGATGTAACTAATAGAGTGGATAAGGGAGAACCAATGGATGTGCTGTATTTGAACTTTCAAAAGGCTTTTGACAAGAGTCCCACACACGAGATTGGTGTGCAAAATTAAAACACATGGTATGGGGTAATTTATTGATGTGGATAGAGAACTGGTTGGCAGACAGGAAGCAAAGAGTAGGAATAAACGGGTCCTTTTCAGAATGGCAGGCAGTGACTAGTGAGGTGCCGCAGGGTTCAGTGTTGGGACCCCAGCTATTTATAATATACATTAATGATTGAGACGAAGGAATTGGATGTAATATTTCCAAGTTTGCAGATGACACTAAGCTGGGTGGCAGTGCGAGCTGCGAGGAGGCTGCAGGGGGACTTGGACAGGTTAGGTGAGTGGGAAAATGCATGGCAGATGCAGTATAATGTGGATAAATGTGAGGTTACACTTTGGTTGCAAAAACAGGAAGGCAGATTATTATCTGAATGGTGACAGATTTGGAAAAGGGGAGGTGCAACGAGACCTGGTACATCAATCATTGAAAGTTGGCATGCAGGTACAGCAGGCGGTGAAGAAGGCAAATGGCATGTTGGCCTTCATAGCTAGGGGATTTGAGTATAGGAGCAGGGAGGTCTTACTACAGTTGTACAGGGCCTTGGTGAGACCACACCTCGAGTATTGTGTGCAGTTTTGGTCTCCTACCATGAGGAAGGACATTCTTGCTATTGAGGGAATGCAGCGAAGATTTACCAGACTGATTCCTGGGATGGCAGGACTGACATATGAAGAAAGACTGGATCGACTAGGCTTAAATTCACTGGAATTTAGAAGAATGAGGGGATCTCATAGAAACATATAAAATTCTGACGGGATTGGACAGGTTAGATGCAGGAAGAATGTTCCTGATGTTGGGGAAGACCAGAACCAGGGGTCACAGTCATAAGGATAAGGGGCAAGCCATTTAGGACCGAGATGAGGAGAAACTTCTTCACTCAGAGAATTGTGAACCTGTGGAATTCTCTACCACAGAAAGTTGTTGAGGCCAGTTCGTTAGATGTGGTCCTTACAGCTAAAGGGATCAAGGGGTATGGAGAGCAAGCAAGCAGGAATGGGGTACTGAAGTTGCATGATCAGCCATGATATTGAATGGTGGTGCAGGCTCGAAGGGCCGAATGGCATACTCCTGCATCTACTTTCAATGGCCCCAAGTTTCCACATGATTTGCTCTTGATTTTTAGGAGCAACTAGTGTAGAACGGAGTATCTTAGAAATCGGAATTCTCCACATTTAGTTTGCTCCAGTTCTAGTCAGTTCTAGTCAGTTAGAACAGTTTCACTTTGGAACAGAATTTTTTTTTCAAAAGGGGGCGTGTCCGGCCACTTACGCCTGATTTCAAAGTTTCGTGAGTGAAAACTTACTCCAAACTAACTTAGAATGGAGTAAGTGGGAGGGATGGGGGAGAAGGGGGAGGGAAGGGGGGAGGGGGGGAGGAGATTGGAGATTTGGGGGGAAGGGGGGGGAGAAGGAGGAGATTGGGGGAGGGAGGGAGAAGGGGGAGAAAGGAGATTGGGGGGGGGGGGGCGGTGGGGGAGAAGGAGAAGGGGGAGGGAGGCTGAACGGGCTGGGCCCGAGACTTCGGGCAGGGCCCGTCCCCAGCACCAGATTTACAGGTAGGTTGGGTTGGGTCGGGTCGGGGAGATGGTGGGAGGGAGGTCGGTTCGGTTCGGGTCAGGGGGAGGGAGGTCGGTTCGGTTCGGGTCAGGGGGAGGGAGGTCAGGTCGGATCCAGTCCGGAGGCGGCGGCGGGGGGGGGGGGGGGGTAGCGGGTGTCGGGTCCGGTCCGGGGGAGGGGGGAAGCGGGTGACGGGCCCGGTCGGGGGGGGGGGGGGGGGCGTGGGGAGTGGGTGTCTGGTCCGAGAGGGGGGGGGGGATGAGCGGGTGTCGGGTCCGGTTCGGGTGGGGGGGGGGGGGGGGGGGTGTCGGGTCCGGTCCAGAAGCGGGAGTCGGGTCAGGAGGAAGCAGGAGTTGGCCGTGGGAGGAGCCTTATTCACACACCGTCAGTGAGGCCATTCGGCCAGGGCTAGGGGCTGCGTGCTTCAGGCCCCCCCCACACAGTTTCGGGTGCCTGGAGCTACTGCACTTGCGTGCCCACTGTAGCGCGCATGTGCAGAGGTCCCGGCACTGTTTTCAGTGCAGGGACCTGGTTCCGCCCCCTACAGCTCCTGCTGCGCTGCGCCGAGGGCCAGAGGACCTGCAGGGAGATGGAGAATACGGAGGGTTTTTTTAGGCGCAGATCTGGAAAAACGGGCGTCCAGTCTGGACTGCGCCGTTCTGGGCGCGGCTCGAAACTTGGGCCCCAAGTTTCTATCGTTCTCTTTTTCTTTCTTTCTTTCTTTCTTTCTTTCTCTCGCTCTCTCTCTCTCTCTTTGGCTCTCTGTCGCTGGCTCTCGCTGTCTCTGGCTCGCTCGCCATGTCTGGCTTGCTCCGGCGGTCGCCCTGTCTCCTGGCAGTCCATCGCTCAAGCGCTCTCCATCTCGCGAGCTCTCCGTCTCGCGCGCGCTCGCTTTCTTTCTCTGGCTGGCTCTCTTTGACTGTCTGTCTCTCGCTCTTTCTCTCTGTCTCTCTCTGGCTGGCTCTCTTTGACTGTCTGTCCAGGGCATGTTTTTTTTTAAAAAAAGGAGTGGCTGAATTTCTATAAGTAATTAGGATTCAGGACTATTGGTTCTGGAATCATCGTAAAGAATCTGATCGGCTGGATGGACCGATGGTCTCCTCTTGCCCAAAACATTACTCAACATGGATGGAAGCTTTTAATTTTTGGATTCAGTGCTTTACTATCAGTATAAGGCCTTCATTCTAACTTAAATTTTAATGAAAAGGCTCCTTATGAACTGTGTTTATTGCAACGTAAGTTACACTTGGCATTATGATTTTCAGTTCTTATATGCTGCAATTCATTTTTCAAAAATAAGCATTTAACTTGTATGTGTGCACTGTGCCTTTTTTTAAATTTGAGTTTATTTGAAGACCCAGTTTGAAACAGCCCCAGACTAAAGAGGGTAAGTTTTCATCCTCACTAGCTGGCTGGTAATCACCCAGCCATAATAGAACCAGTTGAGTTTTCATCCATTGATTTTGATGGAGTGAGAATCGATGGGTTCTACAGCTAGATTATCTCCAAGCAGTAAAGACAAACCTTTTATCCTAATTTTCTTAAAATCTTACTTGGGCCTGAAATATTACCACTGGAACAATACAAAGAAGAATGTAATTTGAGAATGAATGCTTGTAATTGTATGTCTCATGTTGTTGCTATTAAAAATCTGGTTTCCCCTCAAAAATGTTTTTTTATTCCTAATGTTCTACTCAAAATTTGTCGATCACAATGCCGAACGTGTAGTTAGAGAATGGTCATGCTTGGATTGAAATTTTGAAAAAGCTGCTAAATATAGCTATTGGGTATGTCTTTACACCACAGCTTATTTAGTCATAAATAACACTTAAGCTAACAACAACAACCAATAAGATCAGACTTTCTGGATAAAGTTGGAGAGACTTTTGCAAGTTCTAGGTCTGGTGGCAGTGGGCTGACTGGCATATGCTGTGCATTTGTCAAAAAATATTTACAGGGGAAGTAATTTTGTGAAGCTCTGCTCCCTCATGGCAAGCACATCAAAGAATTGGGGCTACAATCTTGACTAGCTGCTAACGAGGCTCTGCATGGGCAGTGAAACGGCACAATATTTAAGATCATTTGCTTAGATCAGGAAATGCTTTGGTTGCCATTTAGGGTTTAGTTCTGAATCCTGCTTACATCAGGTATATGATTATATGGAGTCAACTGCAATATAAATAGCATGTACTGTGTAAAATTGCCATGTAATGTACTGAATTTTTTTTAGTAATATTACGCAATTATTTAACAAATGAGGTTAATACTATCTTGTAAACATCTGCAGCTCTCAGTCCCTACAATGTTAAATAACATTTGCTTATTTAAAAAAATTCATTCATGGGATGTGGGCGTCGCCGGCAAGGCCAGCATTTATTGCCCATCCCTAATTGTTCTCGAAGGTGGTAGTGAGCTGCCTTCTTGAATACAACTGGGGGCAGTTAAGAGTCAACCACATTGCTGTTGGTCTGGAGTCACATATAGGCCAGACCAGGTAAGGATGGCAGCTTTCCTTCCCTAAAGATCATTAGTGAACCAGATGGGCTTTTAGGACAATCCAGTAGTTTCATAGTCACCATTACTGATATGAGCTTTTTATTCCAGATTTATTTTTAATTGAATTTAAATTCCACAGCTGCCGTGGTGGGATTTGAACTCTTGTCTACAGATTATTAGTCCAGGACTCTAGATTATTAGTTCAGTAACATAACCACTATGCTACTGTACCCATAATAAAATTGTGCATTCTATATAGCAATATACCTAGCAATAAACACTGCTGTAATCTAATATCTAGCTCCACATCTACGTTAAGTGCTTGAGTTCAATATTAAGATCATTTAAACACATGCATTAGGATACAGTTAGCACAGCATTGTCTATCCGTTTTATGGAAAATTGCTTTGTGATGGTGCAGAAATATTATTGACTATTACAGCTGAGCTTATGGTTAAATTTGGGTATTGTGTCTCTTGAAGTATATTTGCCAAAAATAATTTTTGTTTAGAATAAGTAAAATTTGTCTAGTTAGAATCATAGAATGGTTCAATACAGAAGAAGCCAATCGGCTCGTCGAGCCCGTGCCGGCTCTCTGAAAGAGCACTTCAGCTAGTCCCACTCCCCAGCCCTTTCCCCATAGCCCTCCAATTTTTTTTCCTTTTGAAAGCCACAATTGAATCTGCCTCCACCATCCTTTAAGGCAGTGCATTCCTGAACCTAGCTGCGTAAAAAGTTTATCCTCATGTCGCCTTTGGTTCTTTTGCCAATCATTTTAAATCTTTGTCCTCTGGTTCTTGATCCTTCCACCAATGGGAACAGTTTCTCTCTCTCTACTCTGTCTAGACCCCTCATGATTTTGAAGACCTCTATCAAATTTCTCTCCACCTTCTCTGCTCTAAGGAGAACAACCCCAGCTTCTCCAGTCTATCCCTGCAACTAAAGTTCCTCATCCCTGGAATCATTGGGGTCAAGTTTCGGCCTGAGTTGCTCCTATTTTTTTGGAGCAACTAGTTTAGAATGGAGTATCTTAGAAATTGCAATTCTCGGCCTTTAGTTTGCTCCAGTTCTAGTGAGTTAGAACAGTTTCATTTTAGAACAGATTTTATTTTTCAAAAGAGGGCGTGTCAGGCCATTTATGCCTGTTTTGCAAGTTTAGGCAGCAAAAACTTACTCCAAACTAACTTAGAATGGAGTAAGTGTAGATTTTTGTACGCTCACAAAAACCTTGCCTACACTTGGAAATCAGGCGTATAGAACGAAAGATGGGGGGGGGGGGGGAGGGCGGTTTACAAACATTAAACACTTCACTTTTACAAATAAAGAGCAATCATCAATAACAAATGATAAACAAATCAATAAATAAACCAATAAATCAATCCAAATAAATAAAAAAATTTAAAAATCACTCAATAAATAAAAAATTATTTCTACTCATCTACTGCAGCACCAGGGAGAAGATGGGTGCGGGGGGAAGGTGGAAGGAGAAGATGGGTGCGGGGGGGGGAGGGAGGAGAAGATTCGTGCGGGGGGGGGGGGGGGAAGAGAAGAAGATGATGACTGGGGAGGGGGGGAAAAGAGAAGATGATGACTGGGGAGGGGGGAAAAGAGAAGATGACTGGGGAGGGGGGAAAGAGAAGATGACTGGGGAGGGGGGAAAGGAGAATATGACAGGGTAGGGGGGGAAGGAGAAGATGACGGGGGAGGGGGGAAGGAGAAGATGATGGGGGAGGGGGAAAGGAGAAGATGATGGGGGAGGGGGAAGGAGAAGATGATTGGGAGGGGGGGGAAGAAAAAAGTGGGGGAAGAGAGGAAGATGGGGAGGGGAAGATGTGGGGTGGGGGGGGGAAGAGAGGAAGATGTGGGGGGGGGAAGAGAGGAAGATGTGGGGGGGGGAAGAGAGGAAGATGTGGGGGGGGAAGAGAGGAAGATGTGGGGGGGGGGAAGAGAGGAAGATGTGGGGGGGGAGAGAAGAGAGGAAGATGTGGGGGGGGAGAGAAGAGAGGAAGATGTGGGGGGGGGGAAGAGAGGAAGATGTGGGGGGGGGGAAGAGAGGAAGATGTGGGGGGGGGAAGAGAGGAAGATGTGGGGGGGGGGAAGAGAGGAAGATGTGGGGGGGGGGAAGAGAGGAAGATGTGGGGGGGGGAAGAGAGGAAGATGTGGGGGGGGAAGAGAGGAAGATGTGGGGGGGAAGAGAGGAAGATGTGGGGGGGGAAGGGAGGATGGGGGGGGGGGGAGAAAGGGAGGATGGGGGGGGGGGAGAAAGAGGAAGATGGGGGGGGAGAAAGAGGAAGATGGGGGGGGGGGAGAAAGAGGAAGATGGGGGGGGGAAGGAAGAGAGGAAGATGGGGGGGGGAGAAAGAGGAAGATGGGGGGGGGGGGAGAAAGAGGAAGATGGGGGGGGGGGGAGAAAGAGGAAGATGGGGGGGGGGGAGAAAGAGAAGATGGGGGGGGGAGAAAGAGAAGATGGGGGGGGGGGGGAAGGAAGAGAGGAAGATTGGGGGGGGGAAGGAAGAGGAAGATAGGGGGGGGGGAAGGAAGAGAGGAAGATGGGGGTGGGGGGAAAAGAGAGAGAAGACAACGAAGAAGAAGCCCCGCACGCAGCCGCTGCCACAGCGAGATGTGGGCGGGCGGGCCCCGCCGGCGTCGAGGAAGCCGGGCCCCACCGAGGATTTCGGGTGGGACCCGCATGCAGCCGATGCCAGGCTGCCGACGTCTTTTCGGGCGGGGCCCGCCCCAGCGAGATGCGGGCAGGCCCCGCTGACGACGACGCCGGCTGCCAGGGGTTCTTCGGGCGGGGCCCGCCTCCAGCGAGAGGCCGGGCGGGCCCCGCCACTGAGGTAAGATGCGCAGGCCACTCGGCCGGGGATAGGGGCGACGTCCCTTCGGCCTGGGATAGGGTCATCGCCCCGGAGACAGCACGCGCGCAGCTGCTGACGCTGTTTTTGGCGCAGGGCTATAGCTCAGCCCCCAGCAGCTCCTGCTGCCCAGTGCCGAGGTGGAATTGGGCCTACAGCTATCTGAGAATTGCGAGGTAAGAATTCGGCGCAATTTTTGTTCTATAAATTAGGCGGGCCTCTCCGATGTCCACTGTTCTAGCGGGTGGCAGAAACTTGACCCCATTCTCTTAAATCTTTTTTGCACCCTCTCTAAAGCCTTCATATCCTTCCTAAAGTGTGGTGCCCAGAATTGGACACAATACTCCAGTTGTGGCTGAACCAGTGTTTTATAAAGGTGGTTCATAACTTCCTTGCTCTTGTACTCAATGCCTCTATTTATGAAGCCCAGGATCCCATCTGCTTTTTTTTTTAACCACTTTCTCAACCTGCCCTGCCACTTTCAACGATTTGTACACTTATACGCCCAGGTCTCTCTGTTCGTGCACCCCCTTTAGGATTGTACCTTTTAGTTCATATTGCCTCTCCTTGTTCTTCCTACCAAAATGTATCACTTCGCAATTTTTTCATCGAATGGTTACAGCACAGAAAGAGGCCATTCAGCCTATCAAGCCTGTTTCTACGTTAATTTCATCAGCCATGTGTCCACCCATTTCAGCAGTCTGTCTATCTTCTTGAAGTTTATCACTATTCTCCTCACTGTTCACTATACTTCCAAGTTTTGAAATTGTGCCATTTACTCCCAAGCCTAAGTCATTAATATATATCAAGAAAAGCAGTGGCCCTAATCCCAACCCCTGGGGAACACCACTGTATACCTTCCTCCAGTTCGAAAACAACTGTTCACCACTACTGTCTGTTTCCTGTCACTTAGCCAATTTCGTATCCATGCTGCCAATGCCCCTTTTATTCCATGGGCTTCTACTTTTCTGGCAAGCCTATTATGTGGTACTTTATCGAATGCCTTTTGGAAATCTATATACACTATGTCAACCACATTGCTCTCATCAACACTCTCTCTGTTACCTTATCAAAAAACTTGATCAAATTAGTTACACGCAATTCGTGCTGGCTTTCCTTAATTAATCCACACTTGTCCAAGTGACAACTTTGTCCCTGATTATCGTTTCTAAAAGCTTCCCCACTACCGAGGTTAAACTGACTGGCCTGTAGTTGCTGGGTAATCCTTGCACCCTTTTTTGAACAAGAGTGTAACATTTGCAATTCTCCAGTCCTCTGGCACCACTCCTGTATCCAAAGAGGATTGAAAGATTATGGCCAGTACCTCTGCAATTTCCATCTTTACTTCCCTCAGCATCCTAAGATGCAACCTATCCGGTCCTGGTGACTTACCTACTTTTAAGTAGAGCTAGTCTTTCTAGCACCTCCTTTATCTGTTTTTATCCCATCCAATATCTCAACTACCTCCTCTTTCACTGACTTTGGCAGAATCTTCTTCCTTAGCAAAGACAGATGCACCTCAGCCTTCATGCGTGGGTCTCCTTTTTGGTCCCTAATTGGCATCACCCCTCCTCTTACTACCCATTTATTATTTATATGCCCACAGAAGACTTTTGAATTCCCTTTTATGCTAGCTGCCAATCTATTTTCATACTCTCTCTTTGCCCCTCTTATTTTCTTTTTCACTTCCCCTCTGAACTTTCTATATTCAGCCTGATTGTCACAGTATTCTCTGTTGATTTCTGGATTCTTTTCCTTCAATCTGGTTCAGTGAAATCACTGAGTCGAATACCAATTGTGCTTTAAACAAAGCAAGCTTTTATTTAAAAAGCAAATCCCGATCGGGGACCTTATCAGACAGAAGGAATGCAACTCTGATAGATCGCACTCACTTCCTACGGACAAAGTGATGTTACATTGTAAAGGGACGACGGTTATACATTTTCGGTAAAAGATAACAAGATAGGGCTAGAGTGACATCCTAGTTCAGCCTATCCCTTTTGATCCCTCTTTCCCTTTGTCCACTCATAAGCCGACCTAAGTATGGTCTGATTTTAAACAAAGACCTTCTGTTAATGTTTCAGGTTAATAACATGATTTAATAAGACCTTGAGGTTTTTCTGCAAGCTGTGGGTTTTGTTTCAATATGTGTTAGTGTTGTAACATTTTGCAGTCTCGAGTCCGAGATGTCATGGCTATTCCTCCATGAATTCTTTGTTAGCTTATACTGTTCATATATAATTCCCACGTTCTCAACTTCTCAACTTTAATGTCTGTATACATTTAATATCCATGTTCAGTATGCATTCTCACCTCAACCTCATATCTGTCATACGTGCTTTTTTTCTACTTCATCTTACACTCTGGGGGAGAAATTCGGTATCTCCCTGTTTGGGACATTAACTTTTGGAATTGTGAAATTTTAGCACCAGGTGCTAATGATTCTGAACTTCTACTAAATTGGGTGTTGGTGCCCAAGGAAGGAAGTGGAGTGCTAAATCAAGTGCTGCTGACCTTTGTAGGGAGCTAGAGGGGTGCTACCAGTAGAGCGATGAATGACTTTCAGGTGCCATGCATTCAGCAATAATCCTTCACACTGGCTCATTCCAGCTCTTAAAGGGGTGGTTGTATCAGAAAGCAGATGCTTATTTTCAGCACTGCTGGCTCTGAAGATGACCTGCAAGCAAGTGAATCCCCAAATGGCAATGACTGATCCCAATCCCAGGGAGAGAGCTCGTTGCTTCATAGACATGGCATTGGTGGTTGGAGTGGAGCGAAGGAGTAAAGTGCTGTTCCTGGCCACAGCAAGGAGGCCATAGCCCCAGGTCTTCAGGACAATGTGGGGGGAAGTGACACAGGAGGTCTTGGCTAGTAGTGTGGTGCATCGCAGCCTGACAGTGCTGGAAGAAATTTGACAACCTCACTCGGGTGGTCAGGGTGAGTAAATTCTTCAACAGGTCCTACATACCAGCATGTGAACCTCGGTCTGTATGCAGTGTACAAAGTACCCCACCACTCATCCACCAAACATCTGCACCCACTCAAACTCACATCCACATCTCACGCCTTGCCTACAATCACAGCTATTCAACAACAGCAGGCATATCTCCCAAACACATAGCTGGACTCTGACTCTCACATTCTTTTCTTTTGCAGACCAAGATGGCCCATAATAGGAGGGAGGAGCAGAGAACAGGTGGGTGTGATGTGCATCTCCAGCAGCTCTCAGACCTTGAGTGAGTACTGTGACTCATTGGGCAGCAGGTGGTGGACGCCGTGGCCATTGACCCCGTTGGGGGCAACAAAGGTATTTTCATCCCCTCTCCTTTTCTCAGTCCACTTCCCCCTCACACCACAAACCTTTAACATTTTCCAGCTCCTGCCTGATATTGTCTGCATTCCTTGCTCCATTCTTGCTCGCTGCCCTCACTTGTCTTGTGTCTTTATGCTTTCAGATAATTAGCAACCAGATGAGCAGCCAGCTTCCCCCCCCCCGAACTGAGTGAGGAAGGAGAAAAGGAGGAGGAGCAAAGCACTGCATCTCTCACCTGCAGACACCACCTCTGATACTGGCACCACATGATCTTTAGAGGGGTCTGCATTGGGGCCAAACAGGCTGCAACAAGGCCAGGGAAAAAGATTATCTCGGGAGCTAGCTCCCCAGAGCCGATTTCATGCGTGGGTTCTGCTGCACAGAACTCTGATGAGGACCTCGATGGGGAGGCATTCACAAGAAGGGTGATGGCCATACACTCCGAGATGATCGGTACAATGGCAAGGGTGCCAGAGAGTCCCTCGGCAATGATGAGGAACATGGAGGAGTCCGCCTCCAACATTGCACAGAGCTCTGCGCGCACTATGGAACCTATCATTTTCACTGTGCCGAGGATGGTGGACTCCGAGACCGTGCGGACCCAAACCTCCTGACACGTGTCACAGGCAATGTAGCAGCTTCTATATAGCACCAGCGGAAGCCACGCAACATCTTAGTGCTGTAATGCAGACAGTGTTTGCTGACATCGAAGCTCAGACTGCTCCAATGCAGTATCAGATGGATGCCATGCAAGCTCTGACTGCTGCCATCGTTGCCGGTTCCACCACAGTCCACCAGGGGTCTCACGGTGTCACAGCAGGCCACCAATCTTTGCTCCAGCAGATTGGTTGGGATACTGAGGTGCTGACCCAGGGGAGTGGCAGTGGGTCAGTGAAGCAGGAACTTCTGTCCTCTCTCAGGATGACCGCATTCCTGCTCCCACCACTGCCACACCGCCATTGCACTTGTCGCTGCCTGTCATCCAGCCAGCCCAGACTGCCGCCACCCAGCCTGAGGTGCAGTCTACAGCCGTGCCTTCCAGGCTCAAAGCTGGTTGAGGGCATCTTGCAAGGCCATCTGTAGTCTCTGGCATTGACACTCAACAGCCTTCCACCTGCTGCAGCCACTGGGGAGACACTATAGGAGCAGTAAAATAGGAAAAGGCACTGTTGTGAGGAGAGTTAAAGGTTTGCACAAGGGTGATTAGTCAATATTGTTGTGTGTGGTTATTGTTTTTAGATACATTTATTATTGGAATGTTGCAGATTTGGTCTTGTATCTCATTTCAGTTTTGGGGTGTGGTATGGAATGACAAATTGATGCAGTGATGTGCTGAGTAACTGGGAATGGCTTGGAATTCATTGGAACCGAAGTCACGGACCGCCCATCCATAAGGCTGATTTAGTGGCTGCCTCCTCCATCGCTGCTGTTCTTGGTCCTGTTCCTCCTCTTGAGGTAGTGGAGCTATGCTGGGTGGCAATGGCTGCGCCCTCATGATGGCCAAGTTACGCAGCAAGCAGCGGACGACGATGAAAAGGGACACTAGCTCAGCCAAGTACTGGAGGTCTCTTCCCGAGAGGTCAAGGCAATGGAACCATTGCTTGAGCACTCCGATGGTCTGCTCAAAGATGGCAGCATGGCTGTCATGAGTGCTGGACACGAATGTTGGGGAGGGGAGTAATGAACCAGGTGGAGAGTGGATAGCCCTTGTCTCCGACCAGCCAGCCGCGAGCTTGATGTGGTGGCTGGAGCAGAGCTGGCACACTGGTCTGGGGCAGGATGATGGCAGCATTGTTGGCCGACTAAAACTAAACTGGATGTTGGCACTTTTAAATAGCGCTCCTCCATCCAATTGAAAGCAGGGGTCGAGAGGGAATTTAGCATCTGGGGCACTATCGGGGCGTTGCGCATGGCAATGACATCATTATCTCCGGGTACAGGAGATCGGAGTGCAACGTCTTACCGCTGCTGCAAAACTCCTGCTGGATTTAGTGGGAGTTGCTGATCTTGTTTGTGGCCTCGTTATCGCCTCCTGGAGGCGCTAACAAGAGGTGCAAAGGAACCCAATTTCGCCCTCTCTATCTCTTTAATCATCCAGAGAGCTCTGGCTTTTGTTGCCCTACCTTTCCCCCTCGTGGGAATATATCTTGACTGTGCCCAAGCCATCTTTAAAGGCAGCCCATTGTTCGATTACAGTTTTGCCTGCCAATCTTTGATTCCAATTTACCTGGGCCAGATCCGTCCTCAATGTTATGTATGTAAACATTGTAACTGTGTAAGACTTGCCCAGAGGGTGCAACTGTTGGAGGCCCAAGGGTCACCTGCACACCTTGTGCAAGGGAGTATAAAAGGTTGTCTGCCATGCTGCTTAGGCACTCTGGAGTTGTACTAAAGAGACTAAGGTCACATCAGTTTTAGCTCACAGTCTTGTGGAGTTCTTCCATACTTAACTTGCTGAAATTTGCCTTCCTCCAATTAAGTATTTTTACGCTAGATTGCTCCCTGTCCTTTTCCACAGCTTATCGTTCCCTATCTTTCATTCTTTGTTGAACACCATAGGGGAGAAATTGGGCTGGTTTGTTCCCACCCCACTGGTTGGCGGTGCCTGCGGGTGCGGTACTGGGGTGCTAAGGGCTTACCAGCTGGACACTGTAATATCACCAACGCCGGCGAACTTCCCTGGCGGTTTTGCACTAGCGCTAAGACTTACCGCCTCTATCTCTTGCCTAGATCGTGATGGCTCTGTTGAGGTGTAACCTGTCTGGCCTGTACAGGTCCCACCTCCCCCAGAAACGGTGTCCCAGGAATCTGAAGCTCTCCCTCCTGTGCCATCTCTCCAGCCACACATTCATCTGCTCTATCCTCCTATTTCTATACTCACTAACGCGTGGCACTGGGAGTAATCCTGCTTTTTAATCTCTTTCCTAGCTCCCTAAAATCTGCCTGCAGGACCTCATCCCTTTTTCTACCTATGTCGTTGGTACCAATATGGACCATGACCCCTGGCTGTTCACCCCCCCCCTCCCCCTCAGTATTCTTTGCAGTTGCTCAGGGACATCCTTGTCCCTGGCACCAGGGAGGCAACATACCATCCTGGAATCATGTCTGCACCCGCAGAAACATCTGTCTGTTCCCCATACTATCGAATCCCCTGCCATTATTGTCTTCCCGATCTTGCTCGACTTTCCCCTCACCCCATCTACCTACCTGGTCCTCCTTTTCGGTCTGGTGGTCACCCATTGCCTCTCTGCCTGCACACTCTTGCGCTGCGGGGTGACCACCTCTTGAAGCGTGCTATCCACGTAGCTCTTAGCCTCACGGATACACCACAGTGATGCCAGCTGCTGCTGAAGCTCCAAAACCCGGATTTCCCATGTGGCACTAGATGAGCATTACACAGGACTGAGGTACCCTGTCATGCATCTATTTATTCGACTATTAACTAACTTATAGAAATAAACAAGACGAAGGGGGCGAAATTGTTCTGTGCCCCAATTGGGCGCAGTAACCAGCTTGGACCGGGACTTTCTGCACTCGACGCAGAGGTCCTGCCCCCGCCACTGAATTGGGGTTACCACCCATCACAGGAAGTGGAGCGCAATCTCGTGCTCCACTTCCTTTAGGGGCGGTTCCTGGGACGTGGATGCTCCACATAGCGCTGACCCTTCCAATGCCCTCCCCCCCCCCCCCCCTTTGTTTAAAGGGGAGAGCCGCTGCTCACTCTGCAAGGCCTCTGATGGCCTCCACTAGGCCACCAAGGAGCAGCATGGACCGGGCCTGCAGCCCCGCACCCAAAACGGAGTGCCAGACTGTCCGATGGCAGCCCGGACCATGCTTGGGCCGCTATCCTGGAGCCGACCCAAGAGTCAGCAATTTAAAAAAAAAAAATGGCACTCTCTCCTTTAAGTATCGTCCCGAGAGCAGATGTCGGTCAGTTTCGCGACCCGCGAAGCTGTCGTTGACATCCGTTCACGCCAGCCTCGCAGATCCCCCGCTGTGCGGTAAGGGGTCGCACGTACGGTGATGACTTGATCGACAGTTGCGCGGCGGCCTGGGGCGTTAACTGCGCGGCACTGCCTTGGCAGCACCTCCGCAAATTCCCAGGCAACATCGAGGGAGCCGTTAACATCCCTGGGAGATGCTAATCGGCTTCTTTATAAAAAAAAAAGGAGCAATTTCATCCCCTAAGAGTCTTAAAAGGTGGGCATACCTTTATCTCCAGCCGCTTCTTTCGCTCTGTTAAAGTTTTAATTCAAACGATTATAGTTACCCAGTATATTAATTAATTTATCTAGTTAAGCTAGAGAGAAAAATAAACACAAATACTCAACCACCAATCCACCTACCCGTGACATCACTCCTTGATTTTGTTCTTTTAGAATTCACTGGATTTGTTTTTGTCTCCTCCACTGCTGCTGCCAACTCCTCACGGGTCCATGCGCTGTCCTTTCCCTCACTCTGTGTATCTGTCTCCTCCGGTGCTACTCCTCGCAGCCAGTTGTGAGGAGGAGGCAGATACAAATCTGGTGAATTTCAAAAGAACAGCAAAATCAAGGAGTGCAGTCACAGGACAGCAGGTCAATTATTATTTGCTGAGCGAAACATTTAGTTAACAAAATCTGCAATAGTTGATCATGTAGTGCTAAGTTAACTGCTAAATTAACTATCACTAAAGAAATTGTCTCTGTAAAGGTCTTAAATTTACATAACTGCATCATGTGGCATGGTAATTTTATGGAACTGAAATTGTCTACTTTGTGACATGATAAACTGTAGGCCTCTGGTTGTGTATTCTATTGATAACAGTGCAATCGCATAACTACATATTGTATTTATTTTCATCTGTTTATCATCAGTTTAGTGATTCGCAAGTGATATAATAAATGTGTGCGGCTTAACAGTCCAAATTTATCCATTGCTTGCATTTTTTTCAGTTGCATAAACAGATTAGACAGATTTATTTGTTTACCAGCTCAACATTTTGTTTAGATATATAATATCTATAAATATCAGTGACTTGTAATGTATTTTGTTTGACAAAGTATAATTCACATTCAATTTGGAGCATATTATGCTTGGGAACAGAGCATGTTGTCTGATCAGGATAATCTACAATTGCATCATTTGTTATACCTGATTTGGGAGTGTCTGACCGTGCCATGGGTGGGTACAAAGGGCAAAATGTTTGTCTTTAATCCACACCATTGCAGTTCTTTTCTCTTGGTGTGCACAAAGCCCCCAAGGAAGTTTTTATTCTAGTAAAACATAATGAGATGGAAAGCATTCTTGAAAGGTGGTTGCATTCCATGATGCTGAGAACATAAGGTCTGACATTGATCTTGTTCATTAACTGAACCTGCTCCAATGACTCAAAGACAATGTGGACGAAATTGGACTTTGACATTAGCACAAAATGGGTGATGGCGAATCATGAGCCCATTTTATTTCCCACTCGATTTTTCTTTTTTACATAATCATATTTGTTATTACCTATTGTGTGCTACCGCCAAGCCAGGACATTGAATAAATTTAAGACAGAAATAGATAGTTTCTTAAACGATGAGGGAATAGGGGTAATGGAGAGTGGGCAGGGAAGTGGACCCGAGTCCATGATTGGATCAGCCATTATCGTATTAAATGGTGAAGCAGGCTCGAGGGGCTGTATGGTCTACTTCTGCTCCAATTTCTTAGGTTATTATCAAGGGCTTGATTTTTTCCTACCGGGTTGCGAGAGAGGTGGGCGACGTCCGGGCTGGGCTCTGACCCCGCTCTTGGCTCCATGTCGGCTCCTCCCATGACTTTCCCTTGATTCGGCTTATTAAGCCTGCCCTGCGAGGTTCCCGACCAATTAAAAGGAAGCGGGTCTGATGACGTCATTTAATGACGTGTCCTCAGCCGGTTTCCTTAAAGGGACCGTGCCCACATTCATTTTGACAGTTGTGCTGTCAGTGTTCTGCAGCATTGAGGTGCTGCAAACACTGACCAGCACTGCACAAAGGTGCATGGCTGCACCACGCTCTCGCATGACTACCACCATATGCTTATGGAGGGAATCACAGCATGCAGGGAGGTTCTCTTTCCTTCCCATGGGTGGAAGAGACCTCCTCAGGGCACCAATGCAGCTTGGTTGCACATTGTACGGGAAGGCACAAGCAGGGATGTCATCAGGAGGACCAGGCTGCAGTGGTGCAAACCTTTCAATGATCTCAGTAGATCACAAAACGTTACTGCAAAGCCACACTCAACCTCATCCTGCTATGCCACTCATCACATCCCCATCACTCTGCCTTCCCTACCCGACTCCTGCACTTCCTTACTCACACTAGCTTACCTTGCACCTCTACCCATCCACCACCACCCATCCCTCTCTATCTACATTATCACATCCCCAACTCACTAGCCGCCCCTCTCACACTCCCTCATCCTTGTCCAATCATATCAACTAACAACACACAAGGGTAGGCACTTGGGTCTTTTATCCAATGTTCATGTAAAGTTTATGTTGATGTGTTGTCAAACATTGAAATCTTTATTTTCAACACTTTGCCTTCTTGGACATATATGTGTGCACCTTTGGAAGTGGCTTAGTGAGTTGCAGTGAATGGCGAGACATAATGGTAACCCCCCCCCCCCTAATGTGATGAGTGTGAAAGGAATGGCTTAGGCATTGTTGGGATGCTTTATGGTGTTGGTGTGGGTTGGCGCCAACCTGGCGCATCATGTTTGGCAGCCAGGGTGTACAGCGTCCAATGAAGTCAATCTGATGAGGCCATCCCTGACATTCCAGGCAGCAATATGGTCATATGCTGATGTCCTGTACAGCATCAGGTGATTACGGAGAAGGTTGGTGATGCTGGTGCGCCTAGTGATTTTGGGGCTGAGCATGGTGGGAATCTGAAGAGCATGGTGGGAATCTGAAGACCAAGGTGAGATTTTTCAAGGACACCGATGCTGCTGGAATAGATGGCAGCTTGAAGTTGTGATGACAGAAACGATCGGTCAGTGGTGAGAAAGGTTGCTCCAAGGAGGTTACACTGGTTAGAGAGTTCACTCCACACACTTCAATCCTCTGTAAAGTTGAAAAGTGTATTCCAAATCCTGAAGGCTCCAGCTTCGAAGATTGGAAATTGAACAACTATGAAATGGTAGCTTTCATACTACTTTTGCGGCTGTTAACTATCACAGCAATGGAGCGTCATTGAGAACCCGAACCGAAACACATACCTGTCGTGATCCCCGAGCGCTGGGAACCTCGCTATAGCTGGAAAAATAGTAAGTACGTGGTAAAATGCTTTTTAACTACCTTTTTAAACAAGCTGTTAATGATTTGAATTGGCTCCCCCGCCACTTGCTGTCAGGTTTATGAAGCGCAGGCAGACCCGACACATGGGAAACTGACATGGAGGCGGGTTCAGAGCGGACATTCGCCCCACTGTCAAGCACTGCCATTTTGACAGCTGACCCGCCTCCAAACTTACACTCGCAGCACTAGTAAAATTCCAGCCCAAGTGTAAGCCATGGCTCAGTGGGTAGCACACTCTCCTCTGAGCCAGAACGTTGTGGGTTCAAGTCCCACTCTAGAGACTTGAGCACAAAAATCTAGGCTGACACCATTGCAGTGCTGAGGGAGTGTGGCACTGTCGGAGGTGCCGTCCTTTGGATGAGACGTTAAACATAAGAATATAAGAATTAGGAACAGGAGTAGGCCATCTAGCCCCTCGAGCCTGCGCCGCCATTCAACAAGATCATGGCTGATCTGGCCGTGGTCTCGGCTCCACTTACCCGCCCGCTCCCCGTAACCCTTAATTCCCTTATTGGTTAAAAATTTATCTGAATGTATTCAAATCACAGATAATGAGCTAGCCTCAACTGCTTCCTTGGGCAGAGAATTCCACAGATTCACAACCCTCTGGGAGAAGAAATTCCTTCTCAACTCTGTTTTAAATTGGCTCCCCCCGTATTTTGAGTTCTAGTCTCCCCGACCAGTGGAAACAACCTCTCTGCCTCTATCTTGTCTATCCCTTTCATTATTTTAAATGTTTCTATAAGATCACCCCTCATCCTTCTGAACTCCAACAAGTAAAGACCCAGTCTACTCAATCTATCATCATAAGATCACCCTCTCATCTCTGGAATCAGCCTAGTGTATCGTCTCTGTACCCCCTCCAAAGCTAGTATATCCTTAAGTAAAGTGACCAAAACTGCACGCAGTACTCCAGGTGCGGCCTCACCAATACCCTATACAGTTGCAGCAGGACCTCCCTGATTTTGTACTCTATCCCTCTCGCAATGAAGGCCAACATTCCATTCGCCTTCTTGAGTACCTGCTGCACCTGCAAACTAAACGAAGACCCTCCTCTCTCAGGTGGATGTAAAAGATCCCATGGATCTTTTGAAGAAGAGCAGGGGAGTTGGCCCCAGTATCCTTAATCAACACTACTAAAACAGATTATCTGGTTATTATCACATTACAGTTTATTGGAGCTTGCTGTGCGCAAATTGACTACTGCATTTACTACATTACAGCAATGACTACACTTCAAAAGTACTTAATTGGCTGTAAAGCACTTTGGGACTTCCTGAGGTCATGAAAGGTGCTTTCATTTATCGGACTCACGTCAGTTATGTAGCACGCAGGAGCTACTGGGCACTGGGGTGTTCAGAACATTTTAATTTTAAATGGCAGATCAGTACAGCTATCAATTCAGGCACGGATCATCTGGACCTGAAGAAAACAATAATATAATAAGGAGGATTGGAATATTCTGGCCAGTACCTCTGATTTCCTCCCTCAATTTCCTTGGCATCCTAGGATGCAGCCTATCTGGTCCTGGTGATTTATCTATTTTAAGTACAGCCAGCCTTTAATACCTCCTCTTTATCAATTTTTATCCTATCAAGTATCTCCACTACCTCCTCATTCACTGTCTATGGCAGCACCCTCTTCCTTGGTGAAAACGGAGGCAAAGTACTCGTTTAGTACCTCAGCCATAGGTCCTCCATGCATAGGTCTCCTATTAAAGGAAGGGGCAGGGTACATAAAAGCAGACTTTTTCCAGGAACCGTAGATAAAAGATTAAATGTAAGTGATTTAAAAGATTAAATGTAAGGGATTTATAAACGAGGACAGGGAAAACTTATTTTGTGAAACTTTGGAATGCTCTTCCAGGATTAGTGGTTGAGGCAGAGACACTGAAGATTAGATTGGATAGGTGGATGAAAGAAATGAGGTTGAAGGGATATGGAAGTAGGGTGCTTTTGTGCAGGGTAAATGCCAAATGGATCAGTTCAGCCTAATGGCCTGTTTTCATGTTATAACTTTTATGAATTTCTCTTCCCCCTTCTCCTGCCTTCAGTGCCAAATGCAAGGGGCTTATGATTTTTTTTGTCTCAAGATTGAGACCATCCACACAGCTGCCAACTATTGCAACTTATGCCCCATTGGATCACCCATTTCCGAGGCCTGGAATAAGGGAGTTGAGCGATTTACACTGGGTTTTTTCCTGAAGCTATTGATGGTATGTTAATGAGGCACGAGGGAATGCTCCTGGCCCTTCAACCTCAGTCTCTGGTTGGTGCAGTAATGGGGTGCCCAGAGACACAGGCACCCCATAAAGCTGGCATTGGGCAGGTGCCATGACTGCAAGATCTGTAGGGACCCAGTAGCAGGTTAAGTGGAAAAAAAATAATTCTTACCAAGTGGACTTTTGGGACCTTGAGCATTTCTGGTTGGTGATCTCCAGCAGGAGGCTGCAGGCTTCTCAGTCGGTAACCAGGAATGCAGTGGTCCAATTTCTTGCCTGGGTTTCTGGCGCCAGATCCTGCCGGGACTGGACTTGTCCTCAGGCCATGGAGAGGAAGGTTAGGAGCAGAGTTCTCCTATCAACTACTTTAATGATTCAGTAGCTTTCTACATTGACATGATGATCCCTTTTTAGGCAGGAAAATTTGCTTTGTTGCCATTTAAGATAAATTAATTGAAAATTCTGCTTCCAGGACAGTCAGTTAAACTGTTTGTTAGCAGAGCCTGCTGCTGTTGATCTCATTGAGGTCTTATACTGTTGATACGGATTCTTTTTCCCTCAATCTGTTTCAGCGAATACACTGACACACGAACACCAAAGCAGCTTATAACAAAGCAGTCTTTATTAATTGTTTCACCGGCCGGGACTTATCAGAACAAAGGAACGCTCTCCCTCAGAGGGCGCCCACTTTCCTCGGACAAGCCCAGTTACAATGTAGGGGTGCAACGGTTATACACTTTCAGTACGTAATACAATTGAGGGACATTCAGTTCACCCTATCCTTTTGTGATCCCTCCTTCCCTTTGTCCACTCATGAGCCGACACCTGTCCTTCCTTGCTTAATTAAATAGCAATTGTTTTGCACAAAGAGCTTTTTCACCCATTACTTGTTGTTGCTACAATTTTACTGGCGTGACTAGTAACCAAGACCTTGAGCAAGTATTTGTGCTGATGTTGTAACATTTGCAGTCTGACATTCTTTTAGTTATCCTTCCATGATTCCTTTGTTCACTTCACTGTCTCTATTGCTATACATTTTTACACATTCTCAATACCTGTCTGTACCGTAGAAACACAAATGCCAGCATATTACTTGGAGCCTTGGCCTATGACATCATTCAATGTAATATGTTTATCACAACTATCAGAAATGTTTTTATTTATAAAGACACTAATTAAAATGCTAATTATTTTCCTCTTGTTATAGTAATTGTTATGCACGATAAAAGGAAATCAGATAAAAGTGAAGTACTTGAGATTTGTTATGTTTGTGTTTTCGATTAGTCCTTATCTCAGATTAAGCACAACTGTCCTGTTTTTACATTGTTGACTTTTTGGCTAAGTTGCTTCATTGCTCATATAGATGCGACCACACAGGAAACCTCTGCCAATATTGCAATACTGGATGGATTATAATGATGTACTAAATGCCTGATGGGATAGCTAGCTGTTTGCACTTTACTTTTGGAAAAAGAAATCTTAAAACCATGTCTGTGCACATAAGGTAATATATTCTTTAGAAGTGGAGCAGCAGCAGCCTGGTATCATATTGGATGGGCCCCAAGTGGAACTACCGTTTGTTTTATAGTTTACTGATGTGGAATAGTGCAACAGACAATCCGATAGAATAAATTTACAAATAATTTTAACATTGGACAAAAACCCAGTCTGTGTATACTCTTGCTTGTTCATGATCTAGATTTTCTTGCTTCTCTCC
Organism: Pristiophorus japonicus; assembly: GCF_044704955.1. Classification (NCBI taxonomy): domain Eukaryota; kingdom Metazoa; phylum Chordata; class Chondrichthyes; family Pristiophoridae; genus Pristiophorus; species Pristiophorus japonicus. The sequence goes on from NC_091985.1 coordinate 30,569,585, forward strand.
ACACAAAAGAATTACACATCAGACTTGACTGCATTTGCAAAGGAAAATATATTTACAGGACCGCTGCTCAAAATTTCAATAGCTGTCATTGCCAGTGCTTACGATGATGGATGATGAGAATTAAATACTTTCAGAAACAGCAATAAAATATGTTATGGTTTTAAATGTGGTGACATAAAATAAACTATTGTATAGTCCTCCTATTTTAAATGAAAGTTGAAAAATAACTTTCCCTGATTTTGTAATGTTTCCATCCTTGAGGTTATTTTCCCTCCATTCTCTTCCCCTTAAGTACCCAAAGTCATTGCTTGACTCAGTGATAACTGGCTTGCTCCCAGACCCTGTAATATCCCTTTGTGTTTCATTTTCTGTATCTAGTTGGATAGGCAGTGCACTTGAACTTGCTTTTCAATACTGTCTCTTGGTTCAGCTAGTTAAATGGTCAATATACCTTTATAATCCACATTTCTAACAAGGAGGAAGATTATTTACATTGTTGAAACATAAATGAATTTTGATAATAGAAAATGATGACTTTAATTTAGCCCAAAGATTACAATAATCGTGGGGGACTTTAATCTGCATATAGATTGGGCAAATCAAATTGGCAAGGGTCGTCTGGAGGACGAGTTCATGAAATGTATTTGAGACCGTTTCCTAGAACAATTAATAGAAACATAGAAAATAGGTGCAGGAGTAGGCCATTTGGCCCTTCGAGCCTGCACCGCTATTCAATAAGATCATGGCTGATCATTCCTTCAGTACCCCTTTCCTGCTTTCTCTCCACATCCCTTGATCCCCTTAACCATAAGGGCCACATCTAACTCCCTCCTGAATATATCCAATGAACTGGCATCAACAACTCTCTGCGGCAGGGAATTCCACAGGTCAACAACACTCTGAGTGAAGAAGTTTCTCCTCATCTCAGTCCTAAAGAGCCTACCCCTTATACTAAGACTATGGGCCCAAGTTTCCACATGATTTGCGCCTGATTTTTAGGAGCAACTGGTGGAGAACGGACTATCTTAGAAATTGCAATTCTCCACATTTTTTTTTCTGCAGTTCTAGTCAGTTAGAACAGTTTCACTTTGGAACAGAATTTTTTCTTCAAAAGGGGGCGTGTCCGGCCACTGACGCCTGGTTTCAAAGTTTCCACAGTGAAAACGTACTCCAAACTAACTTAGAATGGAGCAAGTGAAGATTTTTGTAGAACTGAAAAAACCTTGTCTACACATTAAAAAATCAGACGCAGGTTACAAATTAGGTGTCCAGAACGAGGTGGGGGGGGGCGGGGTGTTGATTTCTGGATTCTTTTACCTCAATCTGATTCAGCAAAATTACTGAAACGAATACCATTTGTGCTTTAAACAAAGCAAGCTTTTATTTAAAAAGCAAATCCCGATCGGGGACCTTATCAGACAGAAGGAATGCAACTCTGATAGATCGCACTCACTTCCTACGGACAAAGTGATGTTATATTGTAAAGGGACGACGGTTATACATTTTCGGCAAAAGATAACAAGATAGGGCTAGAGTGACATCATAGTCCAGCCTATCCCTTTTGATCCCTCTTTCCCTTTGTCCACTCATAAGCCGACCTAAGTATGGTCTGATTTTAAACAAAGACCTTCTGTTAATGTTTCAGGTTAATAACATGATTTAATAAGACCTTGAGGTTTTTCTGCAAGCTGTGGGTTTTGTTTCAATAGGTGTTAGTGTTGTAACATTTTGCAGTCTCGAGTCCGAGATGTCATGGCTATTCCTCCATGAATTCTTTGTTAGCTTATACTGTTCATATATAATTCCCACGTTCTCAACTTCAATGTCTCTATACATTTTTAAACATTCACAGTGGGGGGGGGGGGGGAAGGGAAGTCATTAAATTCTATAATAAATCCTTATTTATACTTATACAAATATTATACAAATAAATCCAACCTGAATAAACATTTATAAGCAAAGAAAAGATTAAATAAACCATCTTCCTACCTGTGTGAAAGTGCTTCAGGCAGGGAGAATGCTGCAGGAAGCCTCAAGTTGAGACAGCCGTTCCCGCGACGGGGGAGGAGGAGGAAGCCGTTCGTTCCCGCGGGGGGGGGGAGAGGAAGCCGTTCGTTCCCGCGGGGGGGAGGAGGAGGAAGCCGTTCGTTCCCGCGACGGGGGAGGAGGAAGCCGTTCGTTCCCGCGGGGGGGAGGAGGAGGAAGCCGTTCGTTCCCGCGGGGGGGAGGAGGAGGAAGCCGTTCGTTCCCGCGACGGGGGAGGAGGAGGAAGCCGTTCGTTCCCGACGGCAGTGGGGGAGGAAGCCGTTCGTTCCCGCGACGGGGGAGGAGGAAGCCGTTCGTTCCCGCGACGGGGGAGGAGGAGGAAGCCGTTCGTTCCCGACGGCAGTGGGGGAGGAAGCCGTTCGTTCCCGCGACGGGGGAGGAGGAAGCCGTTCGTTCCCGCGGGGGGGAGGAGGAAGCCGTTCGTTCCCGCGGGGGGGAGGAGGAGGAAGCCGTTCGTTCCCGCGGGGGGGAGGAGGCAGCCGTTCGTTCCCGCGGGGGGGAGGAGGAGGAAGCCGTTCGTTCCCGACGGCAGTGAGGGAGGAGGCCGTTCATTCCCGCGGGGGGGGGGGGGGGGAGGAGGAGGCAGCCGTTCGTTCCCGCGGGGGGGGGGGGGGGGGAGGAGGCAGCCGTTCGTTCCCGCGGGGGGGAGGAGGAAGCCGTTCGTTCCCGCGGGGGGGAGGAGGAAGCCGTTCGTTCCCGCGGGGGGGAGGAGGAGGAAGCCGTTCGTTCCCGACGGCAGTGGGGGAGGAAGCCGTTCGTTCCCGCGACGGGGGAGGAGGAAGCCGTTCGTTCCCGCGACGGGGGAGGAGGAAGCCGTTCGTTCCCGCGACGGGGGAGGAGGAAGCCGTTCGTTCCCGCGACGGGGGAGGAGGAAGCCGTTCGTTCCCGCGGGGGGAGGAGGAGGAAGCCGTTCGTTCCCGACGGCAGTGGGGGAGGAAGCCGTTCGTTCCCGCGACGGGGGAGGAGGAAGCCGTTCGTTCCCGCGACGGGGGAGGAGGAAGCCGTTCGTTCCCGCGACGGGGGAGGAGGAAGCCGTTCCAGACGGTGGGCGGTGGGGGGGGAGGAGACAGTGAGAAGGCTGCAGGAAGCCTCACGAGTTCAGCAGCTATTCCCGACGGCAGGGGGGAAGGACGTCAGAAAACGACTGCCTCAACTTTGAGGCTTCCTGCAGCCTTCTCGCTGCTGCAGGAAGCCTCAGTGCTGATGTGCTGATGGCAATGTGCTTTTATTAAAAAATGTTCAAAAATTAAACAGCTACAAAGAACTACAAAAATGGTCGAGTGCCAATGTTTCCTTCACACTGCGCGTGCGCGCACGCTCCAACGCGCACGCGCAGGGTTGCCGGCAGGAAAAAAACTAATTTAAATGATACCCGCCCCCTCCCACTTACAAAATCGGCGCGAGTGGTAGGCTCCGCCCCCCCTGGGCGCCGTGCCAAGCAGACATGGAGCTGCAGGGCGCTCCAGAATCATGAGGTTTTTTTCCGGCGCCGTTTTCGGCGCGGAAAATGGGCGCCCAGCTCGGAGGGGCGCCCGTTTTTTATCGTGTGGAAATTGCGGCCTTTATCCCCTGGTTCTGGACTTACCCAACATCGAGAGCATTCTTCCCGCATCTAACCTGTCCAGTCCGATCAGAATCTTATGTTTCTATGAGATCCCCTCTCATCCTTCTAAAGGCCCAGTTGATCCAGTCTCTCCTCATATGACAGCCCAGCCATCCCGGGAATCAGTCTGGTGAACCTTCGCTGCACTCCCTCAATAGCAAGAACGTCCTTCCTCAGACTAGGAGACCAAAACTGAACACAATATTGCAGGTGAGACCTCACCAAGGCCCTGTACAACTGTAGCAAGACCTCCCTGCTCCTATATTCAAATCCCCTAGCTATGAAGGCCAACATACCATTTGCCTTCTTTACCGCTTGCTGTACCTGCGTGCCCACTTTCAGTGACTGATGAACCATGACACCCAGGTCTCGTTGCACCTCCCCTTTTTCTAGTCTGCCGCCGTTCAGATAATATTCTGCCTTCGTGTTTTTGGGATGGGATGGGGAGAAGGGGGAGGGATGGGATGGGGGAGAAGGGGGAGGGATGGGATGGGGGAGATGGGGGAGGATGGGATGGGATGGGGGAGAAGGGGGAGGGATGGGATGGGATGGGGGAGAAGGGGGAGGGATGGGATGGGGGAGATGGGGGAGGGATGGGATGGGGAGAAGGGGGAGGGATGGGATGGGGAGAATGGGGAGGGATGGGATGGGATGGGGAGAAGGGGGAGGGATGGGATGGGATGGGGAGAAGGGGGAGGGATGGGATGGGATGGGGAGAAGGGGATGGGATGGGGAGAAGGGGGAGGGATGGGATGGGATGGGGGAGAAGGGGGAGGGATGGGATGGGATGGGGGAGAAGGGGGAGGGATGGGATGGGATGGGGGAGAAGGGGGAAGGGATGGGATGGGATGGGGGAGAAGGGGGAGGGATGGGATGGGGAGAAGGGGGAGGGATGGGATGGGGAGAAGGGGG